>NC_067399.1:513497491-513627491 GCF_016432865.1 Antechinus flavipes
CAGGGAGCTCCCAAAGGATCATTTTACCTTTAATTGAGAGACTTGTTTTTAACGTGATGGAGTTAGGAGACTGCAATGGCCCACGACAAAATCCAAGACTCTGACCCTCACAGTTTAAAAGCAATATTGAATCCAAATTGGAAAGCAACAAAATCATTTGGGATAAAATTACTTCAGATTTTAGAAAGGTTATTAGCCCAAAGTATAACCTGTCTGAGGAAGTTTGCTAGTTCCAAAGGCAAAAAAACAGGTTTTGGTGACTCCCTATTTTTCACTCATTTTAAAAACATGTTTTGAAGCTTGAAATTAAAGAGGTTGATCAGCAAGGAGGCCATGGGTGTCAGCTGTTAAAAGAAGAAAACAAGAGAGATGGTTTCCATGTGATAGGGGACAGGAAATGTGTAGGCTGGAGTTGTTCTGTGCTGGGCTTCCTGCCATTTCAGAGAATAGCAGGGAATAAGTTGTGTACAGGGGTTGTGGTAAATACTTCCGGTCCTACACAGAGCACACTAAACAAAAATAAATCCACCCTATAGAGGTATTGGACTGATGCAGAAGAGAACAAAGAAAATTGCAAATGCAAGATCATAACACTGCCAATATATAATTTTAAGACAATTATTTTCAACGTTCAATACAATATTTGTACAAAAGCATTATAGAAATACAAAACCAAAATCAAAGGATTTGGAACCAAAAGGGATCTTAGCTTTTAGTTCAGAGAAGCAAACTAAAGCCCAAGACTGATGAAGTGATCTCCCAGTGCTACAGAGGTACTAAGTAACAGGGACATTTAAGTGTCTACTATCTGCTTGGTAGCCTGACTCAATATATACAGTGTTCTTTCTACTATACTTATACTAAGTTACCAGTACAGCTGAATTTGAAGATCAATACAAGATATCCGATTCATGACACTATATACTCAAGAAGAAAAGCAAAGTTTAGCATTATGTTGCTATATAATCAAGTCCAAACCCAAAGAACTAATTGTGGTGAAATTTCCACCATTGAAGTAGAAAAGACATGCTTCATTTTAAGTGAGAACACTGTTAACCTTTTAAATCAGATGCCACCCACCACCCACCTGCTGTTACTTCCAGAAATTAATCTAATTGGAACACCCAAGTAAATACACAAAGCAGTCATCTGTATCTATGGATGACTTTATTTCACTCTTCTCCTCAGGCATCTCAGCAGACATCCTTGTATCTTCCATAAGGTGTTTTTCCTCAGTTCCAAGTTTTTACTTTTCCTCAGTTTTGCTCTGCAAAAATATGAAAGGCCAATTCAACAGACATTGTAAGTACTGTGTGTTACATATTTAATCAATTAAGCACAAGAGATACAAAGAAATTGAGTAGTACCTGCCTTCAAGGAGCTTACATGCTATGATAATAACATTGAAAAGTGACTACTAGATATGAAGTAATTTGAGGTGGGAGATCAAAAAGGCTTTCTGTTAAGAGATGTTTACCAGAGCTGAATCTTGAAGCAAGCTGGAGAGGTCATAGGAAGCAGAGGTGGAAAGAGCATTTTTGGCACTAAGTATAGCCAGTACACACAGAAAAGATATGAAATGTGTTTGAGAAACAAGTCAATCAAGTTTTATAGAATGCAACAAGAGGGAGGAATATGAATTGTCTGGGAAGGTGAGTTGAAGATAGATTGTGTGAGGACTATAAATGCACGCTAAAGAGTTCACATTTTTTCCCAAAGGAAATAAGGGTCTATTAATGATTTCTGAACAAAGAGTAATATGGTCAGGCCTAACTGGGGCTTTGGGCTTTGGCAGCTATATAATGGGAGGGAGACTGCATTAGGAAGCTACTGCAATAGCCCATTGAGAGGTAATAATGGTTTGAACTAGATTAGGAGTTTTGAGGGAACAAGAGACAGATTCAAGATATGTTATAGTGTAGGCTGACTCCACACTGGTAATAATTTGGGGTACTAGGATGATGGTACCCAATAGAAATCAGGAATTTTAGAGGGGTAAATTCAGGGAAGTGACAAGCTCCATTTTAAGCACATAAATTTTCATATGGTAGAGACAATCAGGTAGAGATGTGATAGTTTGGCATGCAAACAAAATTACTGGATTTGGAATAAGATAAACAGATTTAATTCCAACTCTTATCATTAACGACTTGTGTTAACAGTGTGACACAGAGTTTACCTACCTGGGCCTCAATTTCCTCATTTGTAAAATAAATGGATTAGATGAGCTAAAATGTCCCATTCAGCCTTAAATCCTATAATCCTATGTATAGAAGGTAGCTGATTTTGGTACTGAAGAAATCAGAACTGGATTGGGAGTCATCTGCATAGATACTTAAACCCAAGAATGAATGAAGAGTCCAGAACATTCTTAAGGGATATTTTTAGGAATAATGAACACATCAAATATATCTGTTGTTCCTAAATTTTCAACCCTTTAAATCTTGGGTTTCAATAAGAATATACTATAGAACTTAAAGCCATGTCTACCTATGGTATCCACTTTTATCCTATTTAGCCTTATAAACAAGCCAGAGACACATGAAAGCTATTTAACCAACCTGTGGGCCCCCTCAATATTATTTTTAACATAGGCTGCCTACCTAAAACATCCAAGTTTTAAAAATGTAACTTTCACCATAATCTTGTTTGCTCTGCAATGTTTTCCCAGAATAGTGCAGGGGGAATAGTCCTAAAGAAGAATCAGCGTCTTACATTGTAAGCCTGACTTTTCCCAGTAACATAGATAAGTCATTTAACATTATGTTTTCAATCCCCTCAGTTATCAAAATGTGAGATCACGCCCTTTACTTCAGAATCATGAGAGTCAGAGAGCGTATGGAAGCACTTTTGGAAAGTGTAAAGATGGCAAAAAGAATCTCTACTCATAGCAGGGGACCACCATGAAACAATCTTTGCTTTCTTCCAATTTATATTTCACCACTTTCTTTCTCTTTCAACATTACCTACTCAAAGCTGCATTTTACTTGCTAACACTTTTGCCCCATCCCTTGGGTGATGAACACTAGCATTTAGCCAATTCAATTTATGTCACTGCTTTACAATCAGATTTCCTAGGATGCATTTTCTCATAATATCAAAGACTGCCTGTAGAAATTCTAAAAAATTATTAAGGGACTGTCTTCTCAAAGATGACAAAAGATTTCAGTTTTCCAAAAACACTTAGTACAGTCTTTTACCAATTTCCACTGCATTTAATGAAAACCAGGACGTTATGGTGGGCTTATTATTTACTGCATGTTGTCATCCTATAAACTTTGATATGAGGATCATATAAAGCAAAGAATTCCAATACCAGATAAAAATGAAATTAAAACACAAAGTCCAGGGAAGACTAACAAGAAGCACTTTATTTGGAAGGCAAATAGGTTATTTATTACATTGAGGGGATGGCTGAGGTCATGGTATTAAAATGCTCATTATAAAGTACTTCAGAGGAAGGATACCAGAGAAGTATATTTCTGTATTTTCCCCCTCAAACTTCAAAATAAAATGATATTTGCATTAAGTTTGAAGTCTGAAGCATGAAAATCTGCTTGTCCTCAATCTTCTGTCATTTCTATCCGAAGAAACCTTGAAGTGAAAATCTGAAAAACAGTAATAGAATATATGTAAATAAACACCCAATATCTTTAAAAGTCTTTTAGAGGACACAGATACATTGTTGGTGGAATTGTGAATATATCTAGCCATTCTGAAGAGCAATTTGGAACTATGCTCAAAAAGTTATCAAACTGTGCATATCCCATAACCCAGCAGTGTTACTAATGGGCTTATATCCCAAAGAAATATTAAAGAAGGGAAAGGAATCTGTATGTACAAGAATGTTTGTGGCAGCCCTCTTTGTAGTGGCCAGAAACTGGAAACTGAGTGGATGCCCATCAATTGGAAAATGGCTGAATAAACTGTGGTATATGAATATTATGGAATATTATTGTCCTATAAGAAATGACCAGCAGGATGATTTCAGAAAGGCCTGGAGAGATTTACATGAACTGATGCTGAGTGAAATGAGCAGAATCAAGAGATCATTATATACTTCAACAATAATACTATATGATTATCAATTCTGATAGACATGACCCTCTTCAACAATGAGATTAACCAAATCAGTTTCAATAGAGTAGTAATGAATTGAACCAACTACACCCAGTGAAAGAACTCTGAGAAATGAGTGTGAACCACTACATAAAGCTAATTGTACACTATTTCAAAGGCTGATTCTTTTTGTACAGCAAAATAACTGTATGGACATGTATACGTATATTATATTTAACTTATACTTTAACATATTTACCATGTATTGGTCAACCTGACATCTTGGGGAGGGGGTGGAGGGAAGGAGGGGAAAAGTTGGAACAAAAGGTTTTGCAATTGTCAATGCTGAAAAATTACCCATGTATATATCTTGTAAATAAAAAGTTATAATTAAAAAAAAAAAGTCTTGAAAAGGCTATAGATGATCTACCACATACCCTACTCTAAACTCAAAATCCCCAAAAGACTGAAGAAATGCTCTATCACCTCAAATATGCACAACTGATGTAACTGAGCTCTGCAAGTGTTTCCATCAGCACAAGGAAGTGGTTTGCAGGAATGGAAGATGGCAAAAAGAATGTACAAAGACATGAATGCCAAAAACAAGGAAGCCTTATTCACAGCATGGGAAGCCACAGAATACAAATCAGGAGACAGAGGCTTTACCAGTAACTATGCAACCCTACCTAATGTGATTTACTTTAAATATATTATCTAATTTGATCCTCACAATAATCCTGTGAGTCACTGAAGCTAAGAGACTAGGTGACTTGATCAGGATCACAAAGACTAATAGGTTGTTGAGGTCTCACACATAGTTCAGGCCTCTGCTGTCCTGGGTAAAAACCTAAACGAGTCACAGAAGGGAAAAGGCCATCTGATCTTATAATGTTAGTGGACTTACAGGGTCAGAGCTTAGAGATAAGATTTCATCATTTTCTTGATTTGTGTGCTTCCTTTGTAGCAAATCACTAATAATGGCTTTTGTTAAAAATACACAAGTGTGGAACACCTCGCACTTGATAGAAGAGGGGAGAGAATCAGGAAAAGGGGAATAGCATAAAGGTATTGCTCATACACCTTTTGTACCAGATGATGTTATCAATATCCTAAATTAAGCACAATAATCTCAACAAGCCCCATTCAACTTTTCAAAGTTATGCCCTATCCAATGCAAACTGAAACCAAATAATAAATGTTTGTTAAATGTAATTTCTTCAACATTAGACATTTCCCTGTTCCCCCAAAAGTACTAATTAAGAAGACTAGACTGATTGATGAGGGTATTCCAGTCAAAGGAAAAATCCTCAACAAATTTAGAGAAATAGAATAAAAATACAGTTTAGAACATATGGTGAGTTTCTCATTCATCAAAATGAAGTTCTATAAAATATTCTACATTCAGTGATAGGAGGCGGTGAGAAATGTCCCTTTCTGAAACTTGTTTCATTGCAGCCCACAAAGGCAAAACTGACTCAGGGAACAAAGAATCTCCTTGATGACAATTTTATGAGAGCTGAATAAAGCTCCTGCTCTTTCCCTTTCTTAGGGATGTTTCCAGGATGTTGCCATGAAAGCAAAAGTGGTGACAATCTTTGAAAAGTTAAACCAATAAAAATGAACTCAGCTTAATAGCACAAGAGAAGAATGACAAGCTGGGAGCCTGACATACAATTTCCCTCCCCTAATGCTGGGAAATATAAAATAGGAGAGGTATCTCTACAGGAAAAAAAAATCAGTGATTAGATCAGCCTTCTAATAAGCTTAGAGCAATCCGTGACAATGTATAAGGAATTAATTTCTACATTCATATAACATAAAACTTCACAAACTGATTTCTATTTGGAATTTTCTTTTGAATAGTGAGTTCTGGATGGACAGCATTATCAAACAAATTCTCACAAAACCGGATTTCCTTTGAAATCTGTCAAAATGTGAAAATTTTCACCCTGGATTCAATCAATAGAAATAAACTGCAAAAATAAAAGCAAAAGTGGTCAGTAAGACCTCTCTGAACCTTAATTTACTCAAATATAAAATGAAGGAGTTGGGCAGCAGGATCTTAGGTTCCTTCCAGTCCTAATTTATGTGATTCTATAATCTGTTTTGCCATTTATAAAAGAGAAAGAAGCCCAACATTTGCCATCTTAGAGCAATAAAATGATTATAGTTTTTCATTAGTCTTTGATGAAAGGAATACTCAAAATTAATATGAAACAGGTGTTTATCACAAAGAATCATACATGCATCATGTTATATAGCTATGCATTATATGTAGAATACTCATTTATTAGGATTCCCTTTGTTGCAAAATTGATCCCTTATTTTTGTCCAGTCTCAATGAGAGAGTCACTGGATCATGGGAATATAAGTAAAAATGATAAATGAGACTAACTGGCTATTAAAAAGCCCATATCCTTCAACCAATGAGCAACCAACATCAAACACAAGGAAAACTTACATGAGAACAAGATTTTTATAGCTAAAGCTAACTAACTTGGAGATCACCTGTCCAATTCCCTTCATTTTGGAGATGAAACAGAGATCCAGAGAGATTAAGTGAATCTGTTCAGTCACCAGCCAATACTGCCAACTAGTCTTTACATTAGATCACACTGCCTCTCATCAGTGGGTTTTCCATTATGTAATTCTTTTCACCCAAAATATTTTGCACTTGACCCCAATGACCCTGAAAACATCACAAAAAATCACCAACTCTATAGGTAGGGAAATGAACACAGGAAGCCCAAGTAGTAATCACAGAAGCACAAAGTTAGGAGAAACCTCAGACCATCTAATTCAATCTTTTCATTTCAAAAATGAAAAAAAAGAGGCCAGAGAAGTACACACACAAAAAAAATATACGACAAATTCTTTTCGCAAATTTCTAATAGAAAAGCCTTATGTTAAACTATAATCAAGAAGATAAAGTTTTCAGCAGGAAAATGTTTTCCTAGTAATTATTCTAAATTATATCAAGAATATTTAGCAGTGAAGACAAAGAATAAACTTAACCTCTTAAAAAAGTAGAAATCACATCAGGGAAAAGAATACTATGGTGTACTCCTAAATGGCATTCTACAAAATATAGGAAATATTGTAAGGAAGAATGCTGAGCTTGTAATCCAGAAGGTCTGGATTCAAATCCCACCAGTGCTATTTACTAGTTTACCCTGAGCCTCAATTTCTTCATCATCTTAAAAAAAAAGGAATAAGAAATATAGTACCCTACTTCTTCACAGCATTGCTGTGAAACTCAAATGTGATTAATATAAAGTGTTCTGCCAACTGCATACATTGGGGGAATTATTTGGTACCATATAGATTAAACATGAATATAAGTTCCTTGAGAGCACAGGTTATTTTATTCTAATACTATATTACCAATGCCTAGTATAAAATTAACATTTAATATTTCTTGGTCATTATCATGGGTGGTGGTGGTAAATGGTTATAATCAATGGCAATTTAAGACCAGAACACAAAAGGTACTCTAGAATCTCATCATTGAAATAAAGGAAAGAGTTACACTACAAGAGACTGGAGCACTCAGCTTTTCTAAAAGAATCTATGAGCCCTGGATACAGGAATTTAAATGCCTTTTTTTCCTACTTGGCTATTCTATATACTTTATTTTTGCATTTAAAAACAGTCTGATAATGAATCCATGACATACAAAAAAGGTTAAATAACCTGCTCTATGGCCTAGATGTGCTATAATTCTACTTCTAATAAAACAGGAAGCGGAAATGTTATTTTTGTGAGGGAGAGAGAGGAAACAAATCCTTTCTTGATCCTTACTCTACACTGCCCACGTGTGGACAAGGCAACTTTAATTTCACTCAAAGCCTCTTGCATCTCTGCTGCCCTCCTACGACTAGAAGGAAAAAAGTTTTGTTGACCAAATAAATGCCTAGGCTTCCTGCCCCACACTTCAGGTTCTTGTGCTTCACAGCAAAATGAAATTAAAATACCACTAGATGGCAGTAAAGAATTAAAAAATAGCAGCCCATTCCATTCATGCATTTTTTAGATATCTCACTGATGTAAAATCCAAAAAAGTTGACAGCAGTGGGTGTTCAGTTCATTCTCTGCAGCCAGCCCTTCTCCTGGGTAGTAGTTAAGCACTATAAATTTAAAAATGTATTTTAAAAATATGCACTTATATATATGACAATGTGCAATCATAGAAATCAGGAAGAGGTAAAGAATAAATTACTGACAAGTTGGTATTGATAACTACACATTATTTTATTGTTAAAGTGAACACCACTTAAAAGGGAAAATATATAGACATATACTAGAAGATTGTTCCTAATAAAATAAAATCATAGGATCCTAATAGCACAGACTGAGAATTCTAAGGGACTTTAGAGGTCAAATAATACAACCCCCTTATGGACTTTAGAGGTTAGATAATACAATATCCTCAATGAAAAGATGAGGAAACTGAGGTCCAATTAAGTTAAATGCTTTGTCAAGTTGATAAAGTCTTGAACTTACCACCCTAAAGTTTTTTCCACTTCAAGTCCTTTATAGAAGAAGGGGGAAAAAGAACCAAAACAATGGACTTAATAATCAGAAAATCTAGATTTGAATTCAGGTTCTGCAACCCATTACTACTTACATGAATATGGTAAATACTGAAGATGATTAAGGGCTATTTCAAAAAAAAAAAAATACTGAAGATGATGATGATGGCTAACATGTCAATGTGACAGGATCAAAAATTATTTCAGTGGGTTAGAATGATGAGACAAATCTAAGAAGATGAAATATAATAGGAATAAGTAACAAGTCGTAAACTGGGTTCAAAATATTAAGTACCACCAGATTTTGAACATAATAGTCTTCCCTTGCCTCCTTCCCCCCCTCCCCCCACCTCTCTGCACAAAGGGCAAAAAAAAAGCTTATGCCACAGCTTACTCTATTCTATAAAATTACTTGACTAATTTGTTTGTTTAGAATTTCTTTGCCAGTTAAATAAGTATCAATCTAATGGCTACTGATTTTTGTATAATATTATAAACTTGTGAAATTCTTGAGGGGAAAGATCATATTTGGTTTTTCTTTCTATCCCCAACATTTAGTACAATACCTAGAATATAGAAGCTATCTAATAAATGTTCGTTCCCTTCACTTGAAGTTACAACAAAGAGGAACACTATTTGGGCACTGGTATACAGAGATAAAAGAATAAATCATCATCTTATTAAACCCTGTATTTACCAAGCTTTCTTCCATCTGAAAGCTCAATCAAAATTCAAGAAAATTGTTTTGCTTTATTAGCAAATTTTAAATAAAACTTTCCAAAATGAAAAAAATATATTCCAAGTATCAGATGGAGGAAATCTGCCTAGAAAATATTCTCATAAGATAGATATGACTTTCAGGCACAATAGCCAAAAAAGCCAATGTTCTCTTAGGCTATATTAAGAAAGGCAGAGAAGGGTCAGTCCCAACTCTGGGTCAGACCATGCCTATGTTTAGTTTTAGTTGCCACCTCTTAGGACACCAACAAAAAGAAAACTATCTAGGAGGGTGACCTCCCCCTCCTCCAACCCCAAGATAGCTTATATATTTCCTAAGGTCAAAAACTTCCTTTTTTCTTGATATCCCCAGCATCCCCCAGCACCAAGCATTATTAAATGTTTACTGAACTAAAATTAATTTGAGACCTCTCCATTTGATGATCTATTCATTTTAACTCAGGCTCTCATCACTTCTCACCTAGCCTACTGCAATGACTTCCTGTTTAGACTCCCTACTAAGTCTCTTCCCATACAATTCATCTTCCATACAACTGCCAAAACAATTTTCCTCGAGTCTGTAGTCTGTACCAGATTAATTCATTCCCCTATTTAATAAATTCTAGTTGTTCCATATTACACCAAGATAAAATATAAGCTATTGGCTTTTATAACCCTTCCCAATTTGACCCCAAATTTTTCTTTCTTTCCAGACTCATTATATTATACTACTCTTTGCAAACTCTATAATGCAGCATTCTCTTTATTCCTCACATACAAAATTTTATCTCCCACCTCCACTACTTATGCCTAGGATAAATGCTCCCATACATTCTCCTCTCACAGAAGGGATTCTATTCCTGCTAGGGATGGCTCAGTACTTCTATATGAAGCTCTTCCTGAAACTATCAAGTGCAAGTGCTCTTCCTTCCCATTGTATTTAATATGGCAACATGATAGCGCATTCAAAAGAATATAAACTTCCTAAAAGTAGGGATTGAGCCATTCTTTGTATTTATATCTTCCACTGTACTTACACACTATCTGGCATACAGTATTAAATGCTTAGAAATAAATTGTTATATAAAATAACAGAAAAAGTACGAGCTTTTAGTATAACTGTTACATAATTCCAATTGTCTTGATTTTTCCCATTCAAATTAGGTTCTGGTTTACCAGATAACCTCAAGTTCGGACAAAGTTAGAATGTCATAGGTATACAAGTTTTTAAGTACTTCTTTCACACAATTACAAAACTTAATTTTTATGTGTGAAAAAATGCCCAAACTTTTTTTTTCTATTTACTAGGCTAGTATAAATTATTCACTTGGAAATCATGTGATGGCTGTATCTGTACATGAATATGAATTATTTTATTAGAAAGGTAAAAGTAAATATGGATGAAATGAAAGTAAAGCAGTATAGAATGTGAATTAAAAGCCCTTGTAAAAAAAAATCCCTTTGGTAATTTCTAAAAAGTTTTCAATATATATTTTACCTACCTATGTAATGATTTTATAGACCAATTAAGAGTTGATGGATTCTGCTGCATCACAGACAAATAATTTTGAAGAAAACTGTTGCCCTTGTTGTTGATTTGATCTACAGTATTCAGTTCCTGCTGAGTCTGCTTTTTTTTTAATCTCCTATTGTCCTAATTTTGAAATATTAAGTTCCCTGTAGCAGATGCCTACTCCAATAAAGACAGTCCTAAAAAGTAATTTCCCATGAATTTGTATCTCCTCCTGCTTTGAAAATATTTTTGTCATGTTTTCTCTGCTCTTGTCTTGATCAAACACTGTAACAGCTACAAAAAGAGGTTCTGATTCCAATTATATATCCCAAACATCATAACAGCTACAAAAAGAAGTTCTGATTCAGATCAGATATCTTCAAATAATACATACCATTCACCAGAGCTCAAGTCAGGATTCCCAACAACTGTATGAGCTATATGCTAGTATAAAGAGATTAATATTATTCTGTCCCTTTTTAAATGTATTCAAAGTATCTTCCACAGTTGATAATACTCAAGGACATACTATGTATGCTGCCTAGAATCCAAAACTATGGGTTAAATATAATAGGTGAATAACACAAATTTACATAGGTTTGGGGAAAGCAATATTAGTTAAAAGAGTTCAGAACTGTGCTAGACAGCAATAAATCTCAAAACAATCTTAAGGCCACTAGCAAAATAAAAGAGGGGAAAAGCTTTCCTCAAAATTAGATGGACAAAGTAACAAGTATTTATTAAATACCTACTATGAGTTATACATATCATTATTTTTATGAGTCCATTAATGTCTTATTTTTGTTAATATAAGTTTATTCATTCAAAAAAAATCAAAGTATGGCCACTGTCAGGTCAAAGTATAAGCCACAGCGAGAAACTGGAAACTGAATGGATGCCTATCAGTTGAAGAATGGATGAATAAATTGTGGTATATGAATAATTATGAAATATTACTGTTCTGTAAGAAATGACCAGCAGGAGGATTTCAGAAAGGCCTGGAGAGACTTACATGAACTGATGCTGAGAAATGAGCAGGACCAGAAGATTATTATATACTTCAACAACAATATTATATGATGATCAATTCTGATGGATGTGGCCCTCTTCAACAATGAGATGAATCAAATCAGTTCCAATAGAGCAGTAATGAACCAAACCAGCTACACCCAGCGAAAGAACTCTGGAAGATGACTATGAATCATTACATAGAATTCCCAATCCTTCTATTTTTGTCTACCTCCATTTTTGATTTCCTTCACAGGCTAATAGTATACTATTTCAAACTCCTATTCTTTTTGTACAGCAAAATAACTGTTAGGACATGTATGCTTATATTGTATTTAATTTATACTTTAACATACTTAACATGTATTGGTCAATCTGCCATCGGGGGGAAGGGATAGGAGGAGGGGAAGGAGCGGGAAAATTGGAACAAAAGGTTTGGCAATTGTCAATGCTGTAAAATTACCCATGCATATAACTTGTAAATAAAAAGCTATAATAAAAAAAAAAAAGAAAGAAACTGAAAAAAAAAGTATAAGCCACAGTATGGCTGATAATATGCATATTAAGACATATTACCTATACTTGCACACAGTAGGTGCTCAATAAGTTAACTGACTGAATTAATGTTGAAATAGAAAGCTACAAAGGCTGTTGAGCATCTGGAAAATCCTCAAATCGGAAACTGGGCATTAAAATCACCATACTAAATTGAAAGAAATACCATAAAAACTTGAGACTGTTCATCTATATGAATTCTAAGCATCAATCTTTATGATTCTAAACTTCACATTAAATAGAGTAAAACATTTTTTTCAATTTAGAGTAGTAAACCAATTTTATTTTTTAGGCAAGGTCAAAAAGGAAAATCTATTGAAGCAGCTATATTTAAGACAGTCTGGTTTTTAAGACAAAATTAAGAAAAGCAAAAGAGCCAATCATTCACATAACAAAAAAGTATGTTTTCTTCATGCTTTGTGCTCCAATTTCTTAAAATATAATTAAAATATAATAATTTCAAAGAAAAAAGTTATCTACCTATAGAATTAATTTAATACTCCATTTTGCTCTAAGTTCATTCATTATAAATATATCTCAAAAACTTATAGACTTAGAAACAAAAAAGTTCTATTTTTCTCAAGATATTTCACTTACAAATCACATACTTTTCAGAAAAATTCTCAGTTCACCAGTTTACTTCAGATCTGTTTCTTTTCTCCTTTCATTAAATGAATTTCAGCTAAAATACCAGTTTCTACAGTGGCCTAAAAGTTTTAGCATCATTTAAAGTTATTAAAACTATTAAAGTTTCAAACTGCACCAAGACTTTAGGAGCATCCTATATTCTAAGCTATATTAATACATAATATTCTTAACTAAGACAACTATGTGCTTGAAGAGAGTATTCTTTTTCCAAAAAAATAAAAATTGTAACAACAACAATAATAGCAACTTATATTAAAACTAAGATTATGCAGTTATTCTTTTCTGATATGGCCCTGTGACAACTTTCAGGAAAGAACACTATCTATATATTTAAAAAATTCAATCAGCTTTCTAATATAATTTTGCAAAATATCTTCCTAAGCCCCAACTTGGCCCAATGCTTTCCTAATTTCCAGGGTATAAACAGTCTTCATTTTATTTATTTCATAATGTTCCTACTATGAATAAGATTCTAGGTCTGTTTCTGCCAGATAAATAGGTATGGACAAATTATCTGATCCACAGTAAACTAAATGTTTCCTAACTATAAAATGAAAGGGATTTGGCTAGTGATCTCTAAAGCTTTATGGCTTTAAAAATGTTTCTCTATGATTAGTCAAATACCTCCCATCTAAATTCTAACGCATTCATAAATATTGTATCACACTGTCACATGCCAAGAACTTACAAGGAATCAGATCAAAATCATAGAAACTTGGGCAATAAACTTAAAGGAAAGGTTTGGATTATATTTGCAGAGAAAATATATTTTTAATAGGCAAATAATTTGATTTTTTTTAATAGTATAGAAAGTACAGAGAAGAATGGAGGTTAACAGTAAGATCATAGGATTTATAGCTAGAAGTGATTTCTTGTCTATAATGAAGATAAAGTAAACTTCCTAAGTTTCACAAATATATCAAAAAAAGATGGGCCCAACAAGGGATTTTATAAATTAGTGAAAATGTCTGCAGAAAAAGACTTTATCAACTGGTATCAGGACTTGAAAAACCTAATAATGTTTACTTACATTGTTCTTTATTTCTCCTTGTTTCTGTAAAGGGGAAGAAGTCAACCAACAAAGTTCATGACAACAAGGTGCAGGATGGTGCTAGCAAAGAGGAAGTCTGCAAAAGCTCGTTCTGGAGAGATGCCCTGGAAATCTCCCTTGTTCTGTGGGTTGATCTGTATCCTTAGACAAACTGTAAAGACAACAAAAATAAGAAGTTATTGTCAAAAATACACAAAAACAATTGGACTATAAATAGAGGAATATTAAGAATAGTAGTGTAGAACTCTCATATGTACTAATATAAATTTCCAATAACTAAAAGATAGGGAAAAGAAAACAAAAAAAAAGTTTATGTCAGACAAAACCAAATCAGATAAAATTAGATGAGAAACAGTAAAGAAAAAAATTGAAGCAAGTTTCTCTGATCGAGGTATTATTTCCAAGATACATAAGGAACTGAATCAAATATATAAGAATAAGGACTATTTTCTTGTTGACAAAAGGTTAAGATATATAGGCATTTTGGGGCAGCTAGGTGGCGCAGTGAATAGAGCACCAGCCCTGAAGTCAGGAGGACCTAAGATCAAATCTGATCTCAGACACTTAACACTTCCTAGCTGCATGACCTGGGCTAGTCACTTAACCCCAATTGCCTCAGCCAAAAAAAAAAAAGAAGAAGAAGAAGAAGAAGATATATAGGCATTTTTACAGAGAGAAATTTAAGTAACAACAATAATATGAAAAAATGATCCAAATCATTAATATCAGAGAAACGCAAATTAAAACAATTTCTTCTGGTTCTACCTCACTCCTCTCAGGTTGTCAAAGAGACAAAAAGAAAATGATCAATGTTGGCAGGGCTTAGGGAGAAATAGGCATATTAATGAATGGTTGGTATAGTTATAAAATGTTCCAATCATTCTGGAAAACAATATAGAACCATGCCCAAAGTCATGAAACTGTGCATATTTGGGAATACTACTGCTAGGCCCATACCCTAAAGAAACCAAAGAAAGAGGAAATAGCACTTTTATATAAAAAAAATATTTATAGCAGCTTTTCACAGTGCAACAAACTGGAAACTAAGGGAGTAGTCAACAAGTAGGGAACAGCTGCACAAATCAAGGTATCTGTATGACCTGATGCAGAGAAGTGAGTAGAACCAAAATAATTTATATAAGAACCACAATGATGTTGGAGGGGATGGGAGGGAGGGGCACTTCAAAAGATTAAGAACTCTGATCAATAAAATAAGCAATAACAATTTCAGAGAACGATAATAAAATAAGCTACCCAAACCTATTGAAAGAAAGATGATGTTCTTAAGAATGCAACCTCAGACATACACATTTCTGGACATTACCAAAGATGGAACTATTTTAAAAATTTGCTACAAGATTTTTGTTTTCTTTTAAAGAAGTAAGAAGGTAAAATAAGACTTTTTGTCCCTTGAAGAAAAATTAATTAAAATTTTAACTAAAAATTTAACTTAAAAACATTTTTAAGAAGACCATTTAGAGGACCTGTTGAAGAAGGACACACCTTCTAGACAAAGGAGCTAGAACAAAGCAGGATCAATCATGCAACTCTTCCTGCAAAGGTTTGGAAATAATCTTGAGGCTCTTTGTTATCCTCACTGAGTTAAAGGGACTATAGATGAGGGATGAGGTATATATTTTCAGAAATGGACAAAGCATTGATTTCTTTTTGGCTTAACTGCTTATATTAATTTGTTACAAGGTAAAAGGGATGAGGGAAGAGAGGGAAGAGGCTTGGAAAATGCCAGTGAAGGAAAAAAAGACTTTTTAAAAACTACAGTTCAACAGAGACAGTGTAGCTTATTAATAGACTGCTGGATTTGGTATCAAAAAGGCCTGAGTTAAAGTCCCTAAGACTAGCAGTGTAACTGTGGGAAAGCCATTTATGAAGTTACATCTCTAACTAGCTATGTGACCATGAACAAGTTACTTAACCTCGACATGCCTCAAGCAGTTTACTTTCCTTGGGACTCTAATCATATGATCTAAGTCTCTCACAAAGACAGAGAGACAGACAGTCAGAGAAACACAGACTAAAACCATCACTTTGATTAAGGGCCATCTATGTTACTCTACACTATTATAACGAAATGTTATTTTGTTGGTTTGTGACATCCCTACCATCACCACCATAACTCCTTTGGAAATCCTGATGAACCCTTTCAAATATTCCTGGGCTATTTCTTGCCCAATAGATACAACTGTTTACCAGAATTTATTCAATAAATAAAGCCAAGAAAACAATGTAACTAGAAAGAATAACCACAAAACAATTAAAAATAATTGTTGCAAAATTACAAAAAATAAGCAAGATCCCTAAGAATATAAAATACATTTCACCTAGTTCTATTCAAATGAGTCCAATGCTTGGGTAAATAAGGGGAAATAAAAAACAGCAAAGGCATTTTCCTTAATTGTGACTATTTCCTGCAAAGTTTAACCAGTGTTAATCAATTACCAGCAGCAGGAAGTAAATGAGTACACAAACCACCTGAACAGCCAACACTAGAACTACTTGCCAAAGAAAAAGATAGCAGTCAGAGGCAACTGCAGCTTAGAATATTAATTTATTTGTAGTGTTTTCACTACTAAGAATGACAAAAAATAACTATACTGCCTCATAAAATAGCAGGATAAAAGTGAAAGTGAAAACAAATCTACAAAAAGACTGGCACGAGACCCAAACAAATCATCACAAGACTATTCAAGGAAGAAACTGGCAAGAAGACAACAAATGGAAAATGAAAAATGAAATCATCAGCAGTTCTATAACCATCTATTTTCATTGTCAAAGATGATGGGAACTGCACTACATTTGGATCCTAACACTTCAGTCCCTGATGTGCTATACAAAGAAGTTGAAATAATTTTTAAAATATGAATACAGTATGATATATATATGTTATAGAATATGACTGTGCAGTAAAAACGGATGAATATCATTTTTAATTCTTTGTTTAAAGGGATGGCTCTCTGAAGAAGGGAGGAAGGACACGCTTGAAAATAAATGCAATATAAAAACAATATAATAACAATATAAAAACAAAAGATTATCAATATTTTTTTTAACAGACAAAGTATTAAAGGAATTCAGAGAAACATGGGAAGAGTTGTATGAATGTGAATGAAGTAAGCAGAATTGGGAGTACATTATACATGATTATAGTGAAATAAATGAAAAGGATACTAACTGAAAGTTGAGCTTAGTAATTATAATGACCAACTTTGATCCTAGAGAACAGATTAGGAAATGTTCTTCTGTCCTAACAGTAGAAGGATGGGGCAATAGGACCAATATTACACATACATTGTCAGAATCAGTATTGGTAGCCTTTGCTCAGCTTTTTCTTTGTTGTAAGGAAGGGTTTTGGGGGTGTGGAAGAAAAGCAGAAAGGATTACATTCAAAAATACCTGTGATGTAAAATCAGAATTTATCTATTAAAGCTGGGGAAAATAATTAGATCAAACATCAAATACACATTGAAGGTGCACAATGTTGAAAATACTGAGTTGATCATTTTTCATAAGGTAACTGAGGGGATTATCAAGGTATTTGTTGTCTCCTCTCACAGATTGTAAGCTCTTTAGGAGCAGAAAGAATTATCTTTTGCCTTTCTTTGTAGGCATTCATAACTACATATGTACAACTTGTAGCTTTCATCTTAGGGAGAGAAAAAAATTTGGACCTCAAACTCTTATTAAAAACGAGGGCTGAAAACTATCTTTACATATAATTAGAAAAAATATTATTCAAAATAAAAATGTTTACTGCCTGAATTGGAAAAAGGAACAATGTTAACAATGAAAGCAGTTAAGACCTGTTGTAAGGCAATATGTAGTTTGAACAAGAGATGAAAACAATCTGAATTAGAGTAGTGAAAGTAAGTGAAGAATCTAAGTGCAAGAGATTATTAGAGGCCAGAGACCAGCAATTAGCTGAATGTGGTGAGCTAAAGAAGGAATAGGAATCAAGGATGACTTTTAAGTTTAGATACCTTGAAAGACAGTAGTATCAACAATAAAAATTAAAATGTGGAAGAAGGAGCAGAGACTACACTGTTGTAGGGAAGGAGTTGATATGTTCAGTTTTGAGCAGGAACTATTTCATTCTTTGTACTTGTATCCCAGGGTCTGGCATACAGTAGGTTCTTAATAAATACTTGCTTGACAATATGTTGAATTTGAAGTCTTCCAGGGACATCTCAGTGGAGATATGTCCAGGATACATTTGCAAATAAACTCAAGGGAGAAGAAACTAGTGCTGTTCTCACAAGTGTAGGAATCATTTGCAGAAGACTGAAACTATGGGAATAAAAGTGATTATAAGACAAAGTATAGGGGAAAAAACACAGAAGGCCTTTGACAGGAAAATGATGAACTAGGGAGATATAGATAAAGAATAGGAGGAGAACCAGGAGAGCTAAGTGTCATAGAAGCCACAGAATACCCACAAACTAGTATGGTTTAATAGTCTGAAATGTTAAAGGAAGATTAAATGTTATAGAAAGATCATGAATAGGAGGGGAAAAAAACAATTGGAGCAGAAATTTAAGCCTTACTCAAGCAATCTGATTAGTTATCTACATCTATCATTACAGGCAAGGAGACAAAAGGAATTAAAACTATCTCCCTTCCTTATTCCTCTCACTCTAGCAACATGGGCAAACTGTTCAGTATGAAAGTTTCTAGCAAAGGGTTAGGTCAAAAGAAAAAGACAGAGCAGATGCAGCCTGTCATAAGAAAGGCTAGAGCAAAAAAGTCATAGAAGCTTTTGAGATAACGCCTTAGGCCTCTGAAAAATACAAAGACAAAAATGAAAATCTTTTTCAAACTTACATTAAGAGTTTAATAATTTTTCAAACATCTGTTTATTGAACAAAGCTGAAAATTCATTTGCAAAGATGACCTATACATACAGTAATTTTTCTTGATCGTTAAAAAAAAAAAAAAAACCCCTATTTTTCTTCCTCAATGAAATGAAAAGGCTGGATTTGTCATAGTCTATGCCAGTTCCTGCTGCACCTTATAGCTTATAGTCGGTTGAGGGAGACAACAAATACCCTGATAATCCTTCAGTTACCTTGTGAAAAATGATTATCTAAGCACCTTCGGTACTTACTTGATATTTGATCTAATTACTTTCCCTAATCTTTGGATAGCATCAAAGTATCAAATTCCATCAGCAACTATGAAAGGCACCAGGGTGCAAGATTAGGTCAAAATGGGTTCATGACCTAGGCATAAAGAATGAGATTATAAATAAGTTGGAAGAGCATAGGATAGTTTACCTCTCAGACCTGTGGAAGAGGGAGGAATTTATGACCAAAGAAGAACTAGAGATCACTATTGACCACAACATAGAAAATTTTGATTATATCAAATTGAAAAGTTTTTGTACAAACAAAACAAATGCAGACAAGATTAGAAGGGAAACAATAAACTGGGAAAACATTTTTACAATCAAAGGTTCTGATAAAGGCCTCATTTCCAAAATATATAGAGAACTGACTCTAATCTATAAGAAATCAAACCATTCTCCAATTGATAAATGGTCAAAGGATATGAACAGACAATTCTCAGACGAAGAAATTGAAACTATTTACAGACATATGAAAATATGCTCCAAATCATTATTAATCAGAGAAATGCAAATTAAGACAACTCTGAGATAACACTACACACCTGTCAGATTGGCTAGAATGACAGGGAAAGATAATGGGGAATGTTGGAGGGGATGTGGGAAAACAGGGACACTGATACATTGTTGGTGGAATTGTGAACACATCCAGTCATTCTGGAGAGCAGTTTGGAACTATGCTCAAAAAGTTATCAAACTGTGCATACCCTTTGATCCAGCAGTGTTTCTACTGGGCTTATACCTCAAAGAGATACTAAAGAAAGGAAAGGGACCTGTATGTGCCAAAATGTTTGTGGCAGCCCTGTTTGTAGTGGCTAAAAGCTGGAAAATGAGAGGATCCCCATCAATTGGAGAATGGTTGAGTAAATTGTGGTATATGAATGTTATGGAATATTATTGTTCTGTAAGGAATGACCAGCAGGATGAATACAGAGAGGACTGGCGAGACTTACATGAACTGATGCTAAGTGAAATGAGCAGAGCCAGGAGATCATTATATGCCTCAACAATGATACTATTTGAGGACGTATTCTGATGGAAGTGGATCTCCTCAATAAAGAGAGCTTTAATTGATCAAAGATGGACAGAAGCAGCTATACCCAGAGAAAGAACACTGGGAAATGAATATAAACTGCTTGCATTTTTGTTTTTCTTTCCGGGTTATTTATATCTTCTGAATTCAATTCTCCCTATGCAACAAGAAAACTGTTCGGTTCTGCACACATATATTGTATCTAGGATATATTGTAACCCATTCAACATGTAAAGGATTGTTTGCCATCTGGGGGAAGGGGTGGAGGGAGGGAGGGGAAAAATTGGAACAGAAGTGAATGCAAGGGATAATGCTGTAAAAAAATTACCTTGGCATGCGTTCTATCAATAAAAAGTTATTTAAAAAAAAAAAAGGCACCAGGGTGGATCAGTTCAATGGATCTGTTAAATTCAATGAAGAAGCTATTTTCCTTTCACAGTATAGATAGCAATATCCAAGCCTACTCATTTCATGCAACTATTATCCAAATCATCACATAGTCTCTAGGAAGGACCAACACAACACATCTGGTTCTTCTAATAGCACGAGAGCCAGTACAACATTCAGCTGTCCATGTCTTTCCTTACTTTTGCTATGTGACTCAATTACCCCCTCTTTTATTACTGTCTGAAATGATATCATATTTCTTGTACAACACTGATAATATAATACAAGAACAATTATATCTCGATTGCCCTTTGGGTCTTTCACAATTTTGTTTCTTGGGAAATCATGATATTTCATGATTCAGTCATATAGAGTGATAAACACAAATGAGTTTTTGGCAGAAAATAATCTATGACTGCTGAAAAGTGTTGTACAATTTCTCAAATGCAATTCAGTCTCTTTTTTTCAATTCTGTACCCAGCTTAACATTCATTAGCAATGCTTGCCAGATACATATAAACACACTCTACTGATAAGACTAATTAGAAATGCTGCCTATCTAACTACATATTACAATCTCACACAATACGTCTTTTTTCAACTATTTGATACTCCAAGTGGGAACTGTTACAAAAATCATTTGAGTGGCTATGGATCTTATTGAGAAGGACTTGTAATATTCTTAGGTTCAAAATAATCATCATAATGTCACCTACAAATTGAAGCTGTTGGAGGGCTTCACTATGTAAAAAGAATTTTCTATTTAGATTCTGTTGCAGGCTTTCATGACAAGGATAAATAATTTTACTAAATGTATATATGCTTATATGTATGAATATACATAGAAAGATACATATGTACACACACATACATATATACCTTATTTGCTACTTAATAAGCAGAGTAGTATTAAATAAATCAAAACTATGCACAAAGCATATAGAAAAAGACTCCCTACTTTCAAGGAGTTCATGGTGGTGGTTGTCCTTCATTCTCGAAGAGGACCAAAATGATATCAGTATGTTAGAGAGTTACAGTATATTTGACTATGGCTGATCAGATCAATATGAGTTTGGAGTACTCTGTCATAGGTCAGACATAAGGAGCTCATATTCCAACAGGAAAGACAAAAAAATCTAGAAAGTTTCAATTGCTAGTCAGATGAAAGGTCGTGTGGTTAAGATACAACAGCAAACCGGAATGCAATAGATCTTTAATGTAATTTCCACCAACAAAATCCTATCTGTTTTTGATGCTGTACCTGGCATAATAACTTTCATGGCAAGAACCCTCTTTCTAGGTCTATAATACCTATAATTGCAATGTCTGCAGAAGTGCTCTAGGGATAGGATGAGATAGGAAAAGGACCAGTGATGCAGAAACTTTTGAAACTCTTGAGAGCTCTTGAGCTCACTAGCTCAAATGTTGGTCAGGGTAAAAAAGGTAGGGCTTTTCTCTACAGTAACTGCTTCCCTCATTGATGACTAGAGACTGAGCATTGTTATTCTGAAGGCTTTGGGATTCAAGCTCCTGGGTTACCTCTAATAAAGACTGAGGGAAAGGGATGGTTGAGGTTTTGTGATGGTTTGACCTACTCCGAAAAATGCCACCTCCAGTCTCTCCTCCAGTGTCCTGCTACTTCAGTGTAGAGAGCCACAGACTGTATATGGGAAAACTCTGGGTGAGGTACAAGACCCTTCAGCCAAAGGGAACCTGCTGATAATGTCTGATTCGGCTCTCATCTCCCCTTGGGGACATTTCAGCCTTACTGAGAAATTAGGGGAGGGGGGTGGGAGTGGGGGGAAGGCGGTGATCACCTGTGTTCTACTTGAAACAGAGATAGGTACAGTAGGAGGATGCTTATAGTTAGCACATGAGTAATCATACTGGAGTTAGTACATGCTCAATGTGCTACAGTGATGTAATTATACTAAGGTATTTAGGGTTAAGAGAACTTGAAATAAATGCACTCCCATCTTTGACCATCCACATGGGTCCCTGCCCCATCACTCCTCCACTAAGACCAAGGACTCAGGCTGGTCCCGAAATCCTCCAGAGAGCTAGTCCAGACAATATATTTTGGTACCCCAGCATGGGGGCTCTACAAAGTACACTACACTTCAGCTAATCTGGCTTGCCTGTCCACCATTATCTCTGCAATTGCATATATTGAGAATACTTAGAATCTCTTATTTTATGTGTGAGAGAAAACTGAATGGAGGGAAAGCCTTAAATTAAGGCTACACTTTGCTCTACTGACTAAATACTTTTTTTTTGTCAAATAATCAAAATAAGACTTTATACTCCTTATACCTCTAAGCAACTGACTGTGAAAATGTATACTTATATACAATATTCATAAAACACAGTCAGTACTTGACCTTTTTTTTGTCCTGCCTCTTTTTTTTAGTATTAATAGTGCCTATGATTTTTTTCATTCTTTTGTCTTTCTCTGAATATATTTTAAAAATCAATCTCTCACTGCTTTCAAAACTAAGATCACTTCAAATATGGATACACTATGTAAGGTCTTTTTCAGTTTCATCTTTTAAGTGGCATTTTCACCACACCATAAAGGTACATGTTCCAAAATATCCTTGTAATGAGAAAAAATAATTGCACCACTTAAAAAAGAAAATTTGCCTAAGGCCAAAAGGAGTCTCACTGACAATTAGAAAATAGCAACCCACTGACATTTACCCAAAAGTCAGCCAACTACTACAATCATTGTTTCTAGGAAGTCTATTATGATAAAAACCAGTTTTCCATAATTCTTTTAATGACCTACATAAATTTATTACAAAGAGATCAGAACTGGCTAATGATTTAATCAAGAGAAAGCAATTAAAAACATATAGTGAATCAAGTTTTACAAAAGAAAAATTGAGAAAAAAGTCACAATCTGGCCACCGGACCTAAAAATTATTGGGTCAATATTATTAAGTTCACTGCAGTGAAATTAACCCTGGGCATCACAAATCTGATTAATGCATCAAAGGAATAGTAGTACTTCATATTACAAGAACCTCAAAGAAGTCTTCACTTCAACAATCCATCCAACTCTTCAGATTCAAATAGCTGCTCAGTGGTTCTCATATTCAAAAGTTAGAAAACATAAGAAAAGAATGAGATTACTCGGTCATGTACAATGATATCCAAACTGATTGGAACATATTCTCCAATATTTAAATATATTTACATATGAATTATATACTTACATCACACTATACTAAGTACATTATAAAATTTAAGCAAAAAACAGGAATTTTAAAAGGATGAGTTAAGATTAAAAAAAAAAAAAAATCTGATCCTAGAGTCAGTTACTCTGATTTTTATACAAGAAAATAGAACCCACAGAAAGGGACCTGTATGTGCCAAAATGTTTGTAGCAGCCCTGTTTGTAGTGGCTAGAAACTGGAAAATGAATGGATGCCCATCAATTGGAGAATGGCTGGGTAAATTGTGGTATATGAATGTTATGGAATATTATTGCTTTGTAAGGAATGACCAGCAGGATGAATACAGAGAGGTTTGGAGAGACCTACATGGACTGATGCTAAGTGAGATAAGCAGAACCAGGAGATCATTATACACTTCGACAACGATATTGTATGAGGATGTATTCTGATGGAAGTGGATTTCTCTGACAAAGAGACTTAACTGAGTTTCATTGGATAAATGATGGACAGAAACAGCTACACCCAAAAAAGGAATACTGGGAAATGAATGTGAACTATTTGATTTTTGATTTTCTTCCCGAGTTATTTTTACCTTCTGAATCCAATTCTCCCTCCTGTGCAGCGGGAGAACTGTTCGGTTCTGCAAATATGTATTGTATCTAGGATATACTGCAACATATTTAACATATATAGGACTGCTTGCCATCTTGGGGGGGGGGGGGGAGGGGAAAAAAACGAAACATACGTGATTGCAAGGGATAATGTTGTGTAAAAATTATCCTGGCATGGATTCTGTCAATACAAAGTTATTATTAAATAAAATTAAATTAAAAAAAAAAAAGAAAATAGAACCCACAAATGAGAAGTGCTTACCACAGCTGCTGCTGGTTGAGATGGAATAGGTCATAACTGCTCTGGAGGCCAATGGAAGAGGGAGCAGTGAAGGTGCAGCAACAGATTAAAAACAAATCCCCTAGGAGTAAGGCAAAATGCAACCTACCCTCCTCTGATGGCCCCACTTTGTGCTATTTCATGGTCCATACTTTGAAGGCCACTGGTCTAGAGATTAGATGGAAGCTATAAAAAATTGGCTTCAGACTTGTCTTATCATTATTAGACAAATATAACAATAGTGATAATAAATGTCTGCATCCGTCTTCAAGACCATACAAGAAGGCAAATCTAAAACTCATATATAAAATGAGGGGAATATATTAGATATCTTCAGAGATCCTCTCTAGTTCTAGATTTATTATTCCATGAAATAAGATTCTGGTTAGCTAGAAAAAAAAATGTAAATTTATAAATCCTATTGAGTGCTAAACTAGGTTATTGTGGAAAAGAAATGGATATTCTCCTCTAAAGATATCAAAGAATAGGATAAATACTCATTTGCTCCAAATCGTTTTTAGCTGCAAGGAAAAGGCAAGACATGCTTCCTGTCTGGAAGCTCTGAGATCTCTTCAAGCTCAAGATCCTAGAACAACATTGGACATTGACAATATGCTGATTCAAAGAACTGAGTAAATGAACCACACACTAAAGGAATCCTCCTATGAAAATACCCAGAGGCCTTTGACATATTGGGAGTTCAATCAAACTCAGCAGAAAATATTTTAGTTGTCATAAAGGTATTAAAGAAAATGTATACAAAAACACTAGGATCTGTGGAACTCTGGTACCACAGATTAAAAGTTGTAGGTTAATTTTCAAAATATCTATGCTTAGAATCAGTTCATACAAAGATAAAAAATACATGACAGTAATGGAAACACAGACAACTATATGCTGCTTTATAATCGACATATCAATACCACATTTTTACCCCACTTAAAAATATCCAGTGATTTCCAGCAATTATAAAATCAAGGCCAACCCTATACAACATGGCTCCAAATTTCTCTCTTCAATTCTAAATATTCAAACACTTCACTATACACCCTCCACTCCAATCAAATGAATTAACTTTATGTTCTCCAAATATATTTTGTACATTTCTGCCTGGGTTCTCTCAATCAAATGCCCACTTCCCTACATATCTGAATCCTGTCTCCTTATTTTTCTACTTCTCCTTTAATGTTCCCAAGCTTTCTAATTTAGGTTCTTTTTACCCTGTACTATCTGGCTCAAGGTAAAACTTTATACAGCTTATTTCCAAATCTTTATCTTTCTCCACTCATTTCTCAGAACTCCAATTCTTACTTCCTTATTTGTTGGATGATTTACCTAAATGTCTTTCAAACAACTATCTAAAACAGGACACATCTTCCTCATGCCCCAAATTGTTTTTCAATGTTCTTGTGTCCATGAGATCAACTCTCCTAGAATTAATCCTTGCCTCTTCCCTGCCTTTCCTTGTCTCATCTAGACAACTGCAAGTATCTAATTGGTTTTTATGCCCTAAATTTTGAGGAAACTTTTCTTTTTAAAACATCCTTTTTTCCATAGTTCTGATTTTTTTCTTTCTTTTTATTCTGAATTTAAAACACCAAATAAAATGAGCATTTCCATATAGATGGCATAAAAGAAAACTTAAGGATTTCTATGGCATTCTGCATGCTTTTTCTTTTAAATATTAAAAAAAACCAAGATTTTATTTCCAAAGCTGGAGTATTTCTGTAGGTCTTTCTGGCCTTTCTACTATTCTTTTTTGTACATTTTTTAAAAATGTGTCAATTCTCCTTTCTTTTTTTCTATTCTATCATGTCTCTTCTCCATCCCACTCTACCTCTAATTAGAAACAAGAGAAAAAAAGACCTTGTACCATATGCATAAAATACTAGCCACATTCAAAAACATGTCTTATTCTGTATGGTGGGTCTAGTAGCTTTGTATTAAAAGCAGGTAACATCAAGGGTCCTCTACATTCTTGATTGATTACTACACTGATTAGAATTCTGAAGTTTTTCAAAATTGCTTATCTTTATATTATTATATAAATCATTCTTACCCTGCTCACTTCACTTTGCATCAAATCACACAATTCTTCCCAGGTTTTCTCAGAAACTATTCATTTCATTATTTCTTATAGCATAACATTTCATTGCACTCATATACCATATATACTCATATATTTGTTAAATAATTCCCCATTGATGAGCACTCCTTTAGTTCCATTCTCTACCACTACAAAAAGAGGTACTATAAATATTTTTATGCATATAGGTCCTTTTCTTCTTTCTCTAATCTCTTTGTTGTACCATCTAAAGTGGTATCATTGGGTCAAAAGAAAGAGTTGAATAGCATTAAAAAAAGTAAACATGAAAGAATAATGATAAGGGTCTCAATGTAAAATTCTTACATTCCTATATGGGAAGATGATATATGTAATTCTTAAGAACTTTATCATTACTAGGGCAGTTAGAAGTATACACAGAACAAAGATGAAAGCCTATTGTGCTGGGGTGATCTCAAAAAAAGTGAAGGGATGAGAAAAATGGATGCACTAGGAAAAAAGGAAAAGGAGAGGCAGAATGAAGCAAAATTCCTCATATAAAAGAGGCAGGCAAGAAAGAACTTTTATAGTGCAGGAGAAATATGGGAGTAACAGGCAAAACTTGAACCACATTCATCAAAATTGGTTCAAATAGGTAAGACTATATATACACACTTAATGGGGTATAGAAACTTCTCTTGCCCAACAGAGAAATAGGAGGGAAAAGGGATAATAGATATGGACTCAGGAAGTAGGGGGCAGAATTTATAAAAGGAAGGGTAGATTAAGGAAGGTGTGGTCAGAAGCAAACAGACTTTTAAGGAACAGAGTAAAAAGAGAAGGATAAACAGAAGAAAACAGAATAGAGGGAAATATACAGAAATCATAACTGTGAATGTGAATGGGATGAAGTTACCCATAAAAATGAAGTAAATAGCAGTTTAGAAATCAAAATCCAATAATATTGTTTATAAGAAGTACACGAAACAGTAAGATATATAATTAACATAAAGGGCTAGAACAGAAACTATTATGCTTCATTAAAAATAAAAAAGAATCTTTATCTCAGTCAAGTAAAAGCAAAAATAGACCTAATTAAAAGAGAGAACCAGGGAAACAACATTGCAAAAATATACCAAAAAGACAATGAATATCAAAAATTTTTTACTAAAATAAAGGTCTCATTTTGAGATAAAGGTCTCATTTCTCAAATATATAGGGCATTGAGTTAAAATCATAAAAATAAGATCCATTTCTCAAATGATGAATGGTTAAGAAATATAAAAATCAGTTTTTAAAGCTATCTACAGTCATGTAGAATAAATGCTCCCTAAATCACTACAGATTGCAGAGAAAACCAAATTAAAACTCTGAGGTACCATTTCATATCTATTAGAAATGACAAATGCTAGAGTGAATGAGAGAAATAAGTATACTAATAAACTATTGGTGGAATTGTGAACTGGTCCAACCATTCTGGAGAACAATTTGGAAATACGCTTAAAGAGCTATAAAACGGTGCATGTTCTTCACCAAACTAGTAAGTTAGTATCCCAAAAAGATCAAAGAAAAACTAAAAGGAATTACTTGTACAAAAATATTATAAATATTTTTATAATATTTATATCATAGTACTTTTTTGTGGTGGCAAAAAACTAGAAACTGAGATGTTCATCAATTGGGGAATGGGTTGAACCCAAATTGTAGCACATGTTTGTGACGGAGTACTAAAGATGCTAGATAAAATGATGTGGGGAGAGAGAAGGGATGGTTTCAGGGAAAAAAAATATAGCAAGGTTTATATGAACTGTTGGTATAGTTACATGAGGAAATTGAGTGCTTGGCCTGTAATCAAAGAGGCTCATTTTTTTTTTTAATTCAAATCTGGTCTCAGACACTTACCAACTTTGTGACTTTAACTCAGTTTTCTTAATTTGTAAAATGAGCTGGAGGAAGATTCGGGAAGATGGCAGAGTAGGTAGGTAAACTCCCAATTTCCTACACACAAAGAACAAATAAATCTGCACCATAGGGCAAACAGACTGGTGAAAAATCAAGAAGACTAGGGGCAGAACAGGGGTCTTTTCAGACAACATCTGAAGAAAGTCCCCAGAAGGCATTAACCTATCTGGTTAATTAACACCTCTGGATTAGCTCTGTAGAAACATCTAGTGGGGATCACTCTGGTTATCTGGTTGCAGGCTGACCATCAGAGGAACCAGAGAGACTTTCACTGATGAAACCTTCACAGTAAACCTTTGCTGATAAGGGAACTCCAGGCCCAACTGTGCTACTGAAAGATGGCCTTAAGTGAGAAGGAGCCAGCACTTGGTGGGGCAGAGACCAGGCAGGTTGTGGGCACTTGCAGGGCAGCTCTTAGTTTGGGGTTCCTGGTTAGAGTGAAGAGCTGAAAGGAAACTTGAGGCAACATCCCACCACCCCACTATTAGAGGTGTTTACATTAATACTCTTTGTTTATTTTTTCAAAAATGAACCAGCAAAGAAGAAAGAGCCCCACCACTGATACATATTATGGGAACAGAGAAGACCAAGATTCATCTGCAGGGAAGAACACCCCAAAGAGTAATGTGAAATGACTCCCTGCCCAGAGAGAATTTATAGAAGAACTCAAAAAAGAATTCAAAAATCATATGAGGGCCATTAAGGGAAAACTAAAGAAAAAAATTAAAACATCCAAGAAAAACAAAATTATAAAAAAAAAAAAAATTAACCAATTACAAAAAGAGGTACAGAGTCTCAAAGAGGAAAATAACTCTTTGAAAATTCGAATTGGGCAAGGGGAAGCCAGTGAAACTATGAGAGACCAAAAAATAACAAAAGAGATTACAAGAATGAGAAAACAGAACACAATGTGAAAATATGTTATATAAAAAACAACAGATCCAGAGAAAAGATCAAGAAAATATTAAGAATAATTGGACTGCCAGAAAATTGTGACCAAAAAGAGAACCTTGACACAATAATGCAGGAAATAATCCTAAAAAATTGTCCTGGAGTGATAGATCATGAAGGGAAAGTAGAAATAGAATGAACCACTGATCACCAAGTCAAAGAGATCCTTTGTGAAAAATACTTAGGAATATTATTGCTAAATTTCAAAACCCCCAAATCAAAGAGAAAATTTTGCAAGAAACAAAAAACAATTCAAATATGCTGGAGCTACAATTAGAATTGTACAAGACTTATCAACAGCTACAATAAAATACCACAGGTCTTGAAATTACATCTACAGAAAGCAAAAGAATTAGTCCTATAGCCAAAAATATCATATCCAGCAAAATTATAATTTTCAATGAGAAAAAAAGACATTCAATGGACTTGAAGATTTTTAGGACTTTCTATCAACAAAACCTGAATTTAACAAAAAATTTAACATATAAGAGCCAATATCAAAGAGTAATTTTAAGAAACTCAACAATTTTTTTTTTAATATGGGAAATGTAGACTTTATGTGTAAGATTTACAACAATAGATTACGCTCAAAAGAAAGACTAGCAGAGAAAGATAAAAATAGTAATCATGTTATACAAATGAGGTGCAGAGAAAGAATAGACACAGAGACATTAGAAAAAGGAGGAAGGTTCTTAGTTCTGAAAACCCACTCATGGGGCAGCTAGGTGGTGCAGCAGATAGAGTGCTATGCTCCTGAAGTCAGGAGGACCAGAGTTCAAATCTGATCTCAGACACTTAACATCTTAGCTGTGTGACCTTGGGCAAGTCACTTAACTTCAATTGCCTCAGCAAAAAAAAAGAAAAAGAAAAAGAAACTACCAAAACCTACTCACATCAGGAATTGGTAAAATAGGCAACATTACATATATACCATAAAAGATATAGCACTCTTCAAAATCTATAAAGAAATAAGGGGGAAGGGATAGGTAGATGTGGAAGCAAAGGATAAAGGAAAAAGACAAGAGAGGGATCTTTGAGTTGGGGGAGGTTAAGTAATAGTAAGCCAAGTTATGAAACATAATTTAATTAGAGTCAGTTTGGATAGGAAAGACATGTGTATGTGGGTTGTGTGTGTGTGTATGTATATATCTATATATGTATACATAAATATCTTTTCTTAACTATAGCTTGCTTAGGGGGAATGAAAGTGAGATAGGTGTCTATGTATGTGTATGTATATGTTTACATATGTATACATAAATATATCTTTTCTTAACTATAGCCTACTATAATTAGGGAAAAGGGGGAGAAAATAATGTAAGGGTGCAGCAGAGAACAAAAGAACAATTTACAAGGAAGTAAAGACGACACGCATGAATATAATTTCTTCCACTAATATATATACTTTCTTAAATTGGTATTTGTTGTTCTATATTTTGAATCCTCCCTGATGTTCTGTTGGGCACATGATAATATTCTATTTTGTTTTGTACTGTATTTCTTTTTTCCTTTGTACTTATTCTGTTTCTTCAAATAAAATAAATTTGGAATTTTTTTTTTAAATGAGCTAGAGAAAGAAATGAATCCATTATCTTGGCCAAGAAAACCCCAAATGGATGAAGAACTGGACATGACCAAACAACATATTAACATATAAAGCGAAATGAGATCATTGTGCACATACCAATGATGATCAACTGTGAAAGATTTGTCTATTCTGAGCAATAAAATGATCCAAGACAATTCCAAAGCACTCATGATGGGAAAAATATTACTGCTCTTCAGATAAAGAACTCATGAATGAGTGAAACCAGTAGCACAATTTCTCATTTTTTGCTTTTTTGTGTGACTCTGTGTGTGTGTGTGTGTGTCTGTGTCTGTGTATGTATCTGTGTGAGCGAGAAATATACAGCCATAGTTAACATGGAAATGTTTTGCAAAATTCCTATGTATAACAGATTTCATTTTTCTTATCTTCACAATGGCCTGGAGGAAGAGAATTTAAAACTCAAAAGTTAAAACAACAACAAAAAAAAACATTAAAAGTAAATAAATTTTTGAAGAATTAAGGCTTTTATAATTTGGGAGGGAAAATAAAAGAATGTTTTCCCTTCTCACCTCCCCTGAAGTCACAACTAAAACTCCATATTCTATAGTCTCTCTACATCCCTTTATGCTAGTACCTTCCCTGTTTTACCTCTAATTTTTTACATGTATGTAATATATATTTAATGCCATCTCTATATACCAGGTATATTCATATGTATGTCACATTATATGACACACAAATATCTTATTATGTACATTAATTATTTAAATGTTATCTCTCCCAATGGAATGAGCTCCTTAAGAGCAAGGATTATTTTTGCCTATCTTTGTATCCTTAGCACTTAGCACAAAGGTTTGCAGAGAATAAATGCTTAATAATTGCTTACAAACCCATTAACCACTTTTCAGTAACCCAAATAACTCTCTAAGATTACAAATTGCATTAGTGGCATCATTCTACACTGGTAGAAGAAGCTTCTGCCTTGAGCAGAAAGAAATAAAAATGTATTGTCAAAATCTTTTTTTCCCAATGACTCATGGAAATGATGCTGGATTGTGCAGTTACAACAGCAAACTCAATTCTAGATGTATCTAAGCTCAAACCTGTGTCTGATCCAAGAGCCAATCTGGCTAAAATACAAAATAATCATTACCAGAGTGACCAAAGGGTAATAAACAGTCATAGAAGTTTTCAAAGATCTCCCAAATTGTGAAGAATTGCAACCTGCATCAGTGGAAGTATTCATAACAAAGAAGTTACAGATTCTAGATCCTGGAATATGTATTACTGGCTTGTATGTTTAAATGCCCCATTGTCCCTGAGAGTATAAAATTATAAATTAACATTTATTAAGCACCCACTAGATGCATATATATGTATATGTAATGAATTATACTTAGGTATAGAGATTAAAGACCATAATAAAAATAGTTCCTATCCTCGAGCAATTTACTTTCTATTAATAATATATAGAGAACCAGCCCTGAAGTCAGGAGGACCAGAGTTTAAACCTGGTTTCAGATACTTGACACTAGCTGTGTGACCTTGGGCAAGTCTGCCTTGCAAGAAAAACTATGTAAATAACGATAATTACATTATCATTATCACCATATCGCTACATATTAATGAATCATGGTTAAATTATTAGTATTATATATTAAAATTATGACTAATTATGACAGTTTTCTTTGGGCCAATTTTCTTAGCTACAGAGTGATAGGGCTGGATTAGATTATCAGTAAAATTCTTTGTCTCTAAGATTTCATATTCTATATTCAAATTCGAAGATAAATCACTCAACTGGAATCAGCTTAGAATGAGTTCCGAATTTGCCTCTATAGCATTAGCCAATGAGTCAATGGGATGTCACTTTATGGACCTTCCCAGTTTCTGGAATTATCAGCTAGCTATGAATACCTACAGGAAATAATCATGTCAGTAAATCAACAAATATTAATTGAATGTACTACATATAAATTCTGTGTAGGCTTGTGTGGGTTATATTAAAAAGCAGAAATCAGTTTATCAGAGACAAACAATGCCATTAAAAAAAAAAAAAGTGGGTGTAAGAGGATGTCCAAGGCTGAGTGTATGAAAGTTAAATACAAGGTTCTAAGGTTTGAAGAAGAGACATTCAAAAAGATCACCAGTATTAGATTTAAAAATTAAGTGAGCAAATATTTACATACCCATACACACTGTTAATTGGAACTCTACTGGTGGGATGGGGCAGTGTTAGGGGAGGAAGGAAAGAAACATTTAATAAATACCTACTATGTGCCAAGAGCTTTTACAAATAATCCATTTGATCTTTACAGCATCCTTTGGAGGTAATTATTATTATCCCCATTTGACAGTTGAGGAAACACAGTCCTCCCTGGCTTCTTTATGTCCTAACTTAAAAATCTCACCTTCTAAAGGAGATCTTCCCTAACCCTTCTTAAGTCCAATGTGTTCCCTCTGCTAATTATTTATTAGTAATTTAATAATAAAATTAATTTATTTATTCTGTAGAGTACCCTGGGTTTATCTTTGTTTGTATGTAATCTCCCCATTAGACAGTAATGTCCTAGAGGGCAGGAGTTGTCTTCTGCTTCTTTTTGAATCTCCAGTGTTTAGTAAAGTGTCTGACATATACTAAGTGCTAATAAATGTTTACCGATTGACTGGTAATCTAGACCAGGGTCAGAGCTAATATCTGAGGCTGAATTTGAATTTAGGGTTTCCAGACTTCAAGCTCAGCCTTAAAGCAAAACCAAAGACTGGGCCAGGTTCAAATATAAATTGGAGAGAAGTTAGTAAATCACTTGGTTTAGAATGAAAGAGGAGTACTTCCAAGAGAGAAACTATCAATGGGAAGGATTTTACCTAAGCAGTAAGCTTAAGTGGGTCCTCCAAACAAGCAGAATGAGAAAGGCTTTACTAGACTGAACGGGGAGCAAGTTACGAATGGAGTGGGGGTTCACATTACTGTCTGATACGAAGGACACTATACTTTCAAATTAGAGCCACTGAGTCCAGTTACAAGGCCAAAGGCTCACTCATTCTGTGCCTCAGTTTACCCAGCAACCCAGAAAGAGGGCCACAGAAGGCAAATTTAGTTCAGACAATTCCATTTTACAGAAGGGGAAACTGAGGGCCAGAGGCTCAGCAATAGCATTAAGTTGTGCTCTGTGTCCCAGGAAGGGGCAAGAAGTGTGTACGTTACGAGAGCCCCGCAAAGGCCGCACGCCCTCTCTGGTGGTCATCTTTACCCGCCAGGATGAAGCTGCCCACACAGGAGATGAAGCCGGAAAGGAAGGAGTTGAAAGGGAAGGTCCCCACGAGGAGACAGTAACCGAACTGCAGCGCTCCGGTCAACAGGATGTAGAGAAGGTAGGCGTCCAGGAGCTTCAGGCGCTGCGGCGTGGTGCTCATGTACTCCTCCAGGAAGCGCGAGATCACCGAAGCCACTGAGGCTGGCATGGCTCCGCCGTCCTGCCCGCGGCCCGCACCGCCCGCTCCGCGACCGGATCCCACCACCATTCGAGCGGTGCTGTGCCCACGCATGCGCACTGTCGACCACCGACACCGCCACGCCGACACTCCCGAGTGTGCGAGTCTGCGCAGCAGCCCAACAGAGCCTCGGCCCGGCCCGAAATGTGACTCCCACTCGGCGCAGGCGCAGCAGAGTCCTCCGCCTACCGCCTCTGGGCGGAACGAGATGCGCAAAGGAGCGCCACCCGCTTAGGGAGACGTGTCCCTACTGTCCTATCTCTGGAAGCCCAGGAGGTGACGCAAGCAGTTGCTCCGGCGAGAGAATAACAGGAAGCGGGGACGAGAAAAAAACGGACCGGGCTGCAGCCCAAGAGTTCCGGGTCTCTTCGTTCCTCCCACCTTTCCTAACACGCGCCAGAGGGGTAATCTGGAAAAAGATTTCGATGCCGCGTCTTGTAGGGCCGGTTCCCAGTCGGGTTCCTAAGTTGTTACTGACACATTCGCGCGGAGCTGAAGCGACCGTAGTTCGACTGGCCGTATCACCTCACTGCGCAAGCGCCGACATAGCCCCCAGTTAGATTTCTAGAGGAGGGGGTTGAGGAGAAGGAAAAGGGAGGGGGGGGTTAAGGGAAGAGGAGGAAGGGAAGACACTGCTGAGAAAAGGAAGGAGAGAAGCCAGTAATAAAAGGAGAAAGAGAAGCGGGAGGGAGGACAATATTGCCGTTAACTGGCTTTTAAATTAATATCAAATCTAAATCGAAGTACTTAATTAAGCCTCTCTTTGACAGAGGCTTGCTGTGGGGTTTTAGGTAAGTCACTATCTGTCTCTGGGTACCAGCTGCCATCTCTAAAATGCAGGAAAGTAGGTGGGAGGAGTCCTAAATTATTCCTAAGGATCCCTGCCAGCTCTAACATTCAATGAATATATTAATTTTCATAAGTGGGTGTTTGTAGGGTCTTAGAAATGAATAACTTCATAGCTCTTTAAAGTTTGCTAAATGATTTACATATTTGTGCTCCTCATAACCCTTAAGGCAATATAAATATGGCAATATTTATCATTAATGTGGAGAATATTGGGCTAATATTAGGAATCTAGGATTCATATCATAATGGATGTTATTGCTCTTAGTCATAGCAATATGGACATTGTTGATAGTATTGATGATAACAGATATCATTGTTATTCATATTAATATGGAAATTTAGCCATAACAATCAGCTTACATATATATAACCTTATAGCCTAATGTAGCTCCTTAAGGTTTGCAAAATTATTTTATAAATATCTTATTTTATCCTTAGAACAATCCTGGGAATTAAGTGCTCTTGTTCCTCATTTTACAGGTAAAAAATTTGAGGTAGATAGCAGTTAAGTGACTTGTTGAGGGTCACATTACTAGTAAACTATGTGGATTTGAACTCTGGTGTCCTGCTTCCTGGGCTGGCACCACTTAGTCATCTCTAAATAGTAAAATTATTATACCCATTTTAAAGAAGAAACTGAGGTTCAGAGAGGTTAACTTTAATAGTTTGTAGTTACACAGAGTCGCAGAGAAAGATTTGAACCCTGATTCCTAATCAATCGTTGAATTCTTCAAATTTACATTTCTTTTACACCAGTTTTATGAATTTAAGTTTTTTTTTTTTAATTTTAATTTTTTGTTTCAGTCCCTCTGAAAATGGCAAATATTGAAGAAAAAGTCAACTGCGTCCTCTGGTTGGCTGAACTCAAATCAGCAACAGCTGTAAGAAGAAAATTTGCTTCCCATTATAAGAAAGAGGCTCCCCACAGAAATTTAATTAACAACTGGATGAAAAAATTCAAGGAAACGGGCTCAATTCATGACAAGCCCAGATCTGGGAGACCTCGAGCAAGTGAAGACACTGTGGCTGAAATTGCAACTGAAGTATTTATAGCACAAGATGGTGGCTATGTTGAATTTTAATAAGAAACTTATCAGTATTTTAAAATTTTAAATAATTTTTAAGTGTTATTTGTTAGTTTGTAGCATTTATACTTCTGAAGTTATTAAAGCTTAGAATGCACTAATAGTTTTGGGACATCTTATATTTGTAGTCTGAGGGGCTGGGTTCTAGACATGGTTCTGCTGCTTTGTACACATGTAAATTTAGATAAGCCATTTAACTTCTCTGGACTTCAGTTTTCTTATTAATAAAATCCAGGGATTGAATTAAAATGATCCCTCAGACTCCTTCCAAATCTAAATTATATAATCCAGGTTGATTTTTTTTTTAATTGCCAGGATTGATCCTGGCAATTAATCCCATGTCCTCTATCTCTGTTATTCCTGACCTGTTAATTCTATGATATTTCATACCTAGAGACTATATATATATAGTCAACATCAAAACTTTAAAAGACAGAGCATAAAATTAAGTAGTACCCATTGGCTTCTCTGATCAAATATGGAATAATGGCAATTCTAAGAGGGTTTGGGGGCCAGCAGCTTCAATCCCTTTCATCTCCTGCCCATATATGCTCCTCTTCTGACTGATTGCAGTCAATCCACAAATGCTTTAGTGCTAGGCAAGGGCAGAGGGGGGCATAAATTGCCAGGATAAACTATATCTGCTATCTTACAGCCTAATAGATGAGGTGTGAGAATTGAGGGCAAGAGATCCCCTCTGGTCGATTTTGCAGATTTCTTGAGAAAGAAGTTGGTGACAAAAAGGGATTTATTTACACTAAGAAGACAGATTTCTTAGTGGGCAAAAAATCCCGTTAAGATGATTTTGCAGAGATTGTTTTACACTGAGAAGAAAATATCTTCATCAGTGGGCAAAATCCTGTTAAAACTTCTGCAAAATGTCTGAATATACAGCACTAGATATATTGGGGCTGCTTTGATCTTTGGCCCCCAAATGAGGACCAATCACTGAATGAATCTGAGAGACTGATTTTCAACTTAATTCAAAATTGAATGAGATTACTTATCTTGGTAGTTTCCTTTATGGACAGGAGGGTGTGCCCCTCCTAGAGGTCAGGAGAGTTTGAGACCTAGAATCACCCTTCCCCACAGATTAAAAGGGACACAGTTCACATCAGGGACTTTTCAGTCCTTCACCTAAAAGATCTCAGTTTATATCAGTAGAAACCATCCAAACTTTACTACTCTGTTCAGTCATATTCAACTCTTCACCACTCGATGGACTATACTGGTCACTGGGTTTTCTTGGCAAAAGTACTAGAATGGTTTGCTAGTCACACAGCTAGTAAGTGTTTAAGGTGCTTTGAACTTTGAGCCTCCTGACTTGACTTGAGCCCAAGTATTCTGTTTACTATGCCATCTAGCTATCCCTACATAGATGATTATTACCTTCAACTCTATAGCAGGGCTTTAGGTTAAAGTTGAAAGTCATGTGACCCAACTGAATTTATGTGTAGATTAATAGATACTTATTTCTCTGATTCAGCCCCTTTAGAGTAAGAATCATATGTAACAATATATCCTTTGCAATTCTAGTACAGGGAACATTTTTTAATGTTGACGTGGCATCTAGTATACTTTTGAGTCATTATATTCAATTAGCTTCCAATAAAAGGTGGGAAAATAGGATTATTCCAAGATTTTTGTTTATGAATTATTAAGAGAATTTGAAAATCTCATATACTGATAGACTATGTATAAGTACAGTCAATTTCCTTGGTAATTTGAACCCTTTTTACCTCCCTGCCTTATTAGGAAGTAAAAGGATAGTTTCAGCTCTAAAAATAAACTTTAGACATATTCCAAGAGGACATTGTTCTGATTTAGAGGCAGATTACTCAAAGTAGTGATATTACTATTGGTAACCAAACCCTTGTTGATGTATCTCCCTCCTGTTTGATCTGCCTTTTATTCCAGTCATCATTATTTGCTTTTCCATAGAGGGGATTCAAGAGAAAACAAGAAACATGAAAATCAAATCAAAATGATTTGTTGAAAACATTGCAGAATTTTGCAGTCACACCAAAACACTGAATCACTGCATTTTTATGCACTATTTAAGCAATACAGCAAGAAGGCCTGCTGCCTATCTGCAGTTATGTCTGCAAAATCCTGCAGCATTTCTTAGTCTGATGGGCAAATTCACAATATTCATACAAATAACATTTTAAATGGATATTATCAGAAGCACCTAGTATTTTGGGGAAATTTATGCAAATACTTTTTCATCTTTCACTGGACAATCAAGTTACCTGATTGATCCTAACAATAATTATAGGACTTAAACCTAAGCCTTCTGAACCATTGCTTTTCTTTTCTTTTTTTTAATTAAAGCTTTATTTTCAAAATATATACATGGATAATTTTCAACTTTAACCCTTATGTTCTAATTTTTTTCTTCCCTTCTTCCCACCCTCTCCCCTATAATCCATTGCTTTTCCACTATTCTGTACCACAACATTAACCCTTATGTTCTAATTTTTTTCTTCCCTTCTTCCCACCCTCTCCCCTATAATCCATTGCTTTTCCACTATCCTGTGCCACTGTCTCTTTAGCAGCTACAGAACTAACCTATCCCTTTAAATTAAAAGGAAAATTAATTTTGTGTTGATGTGGCTGAAAATTTTTATGATCTTAACACTGAGGCCCTCCAAATGAGGGTGAAAATTATCAAAAAGGTTCTTTATGTGTAAAATGAATTGGAGAAGGAAACAGTAAACCATTACAATATATCTGCCAAGAAAACCCAAAGGGAGATACAAAGAGTAAGACATGACTAAAAAAAAAAAAAACCACACAACAATATATCAGGAGAGAATACTTGGTCTTCCAATCTTTGTGAGGCCCAGCTAGCTGATGGATATTAAAAGTCCTTTCCACTTTGGAGTGATTTCAGAAAGTCCTTAAAATTCCAGGTTATCCTAAACTCAAGAGATGTCCTAAGGATTCTAGTCAGTTTGATTTTTTTGGAGTGGGGGGAGGGATTGTTTATTTATATGGGGTATTGGGAGGCAAAGCTCCAATACCTTTATCTTCATTGTTCTAGCTTGAGATTGAGACAAAATGAAGCACTTAAAAGTAATTAACATTTCACATAGTGGGTACTTTTCCCTAATATCAAGATTATGCAACAGGATACAGTAGCATTTAGCTTTTCTGGATACATCCCTATGCTCCTTCCTCCCATCTTGAAATGCATTTAGTAAGTCAGTTGGATATATTGATTTATGTAGTCTTAAGCATCTACCAATTCTGAGAGGCCTAGACATTTTATGCTGCTTGATTATGGAAACTATGCCTGAAAAACTGAGGCCAACTAGACCCTGAGGGCAGCTTTGTTTTCTTTCAGGTAAACCTTCCCAAGTTGTGAGTAGGACTATAGAAATTGCATCAGGGTAATGGTGTTAATAATAAAGACAAAAAATTCCCTACTGCCAATTAACCTGCCATAAAGCTGATCAAGCACAGGCTTAGAGAACGTTTTCCTGCCCTATCCTAAGAAGTAATCTAGAGACCTGAGACCAATTCCAAACCTTTCCCCTGCCTCAAAGATTTATGACTCCCAAGGGTTTGGATTAATTAAATTAGAGGTAAGCAAACGCTGTCCAAGGTCTCTTCCAGCTCTAGCCCACACACTCATTGACTCTCCTAATCTCTCCATTTCTCACCAGCATGAATCCCTTATTACTCCTTGCAGACTGGCAGCTTCACCATTACCAAGGGTGTCCTCTCCAAACAGTCTTTCTCCCTAGTCCCACTGACTTTTGGTTAGTCATTCTGATGTGGGTTGATGGAGATACGAGGTGATGGCAGGCACTAACAGTTGGGCTTCAATCATGTGAAGAATTCAGAGAGGTCATTCTCTTTGGAAAAAGGTAGATTTATTTAGGGAAGAGGTTACAGACAAAATGAAGGTATACAATAGACACATGGAATGGTAAATATGAAAGGAGAGAGCATATGAGATTCTTCAGGGGAACTCACAGTTACCCAAGGGAGCACCCCATGAGGTTGGTGACAGGGGTGAACCCTGAAACTGTCCTTGATTTTGGGGGGGAAGCAATGGTGAACTCTGAAACTGTGTCTCCTTTGATCTGTAAAAGAATGGAGATTCGGAGTGACTCCAAAAAATTCTGGGAAAGCATATGTTCCCAGACAAGTGGCTTTATTCAATTGGAGATTTTGGTCAAGTCACCCTCTATTGATCTTTTTGGGGTAGCCAGATCCTCTTCAGGAAATTCCAAGCTCTGGGGAAAAGCCTTCAAAATGATTTTATTCAGTTGGAGATCTGGGCTTGTTGAGTGGCTTGAAACTCCAAGATAAATATCTAGGCCTGGGGGCATTGACTCTCTTTTCAACTGGAACCAAGCTTCAGACTGCTAATAAAAAGACAAATTTGGACCCCAAATCTTTGCAGAAGTTGGAAGTAGGATTGTGCTTTGCCAAGGGACCTCTCTTCTTGGCACAGCTGCCTGCCAGGACTCTTGCCACAGAGGAGTCTGTCTTCCTAGCAAAGCTGGCTTCTCAATGCCAATAAAAATCCCTTTTGCCATTCAGACTTTTCAGGTTCATGAATTCTTTCACTTTGGACCTGGGTCTCTGACCAGAGTGGATTCTCACATCAATTCTCTACCACTAGACCCGTATCAATGGGGCATGCCCTTAAGCTGGCTGGGTAAATCCTGAAAAGGACCTAACCCCAAAAGGGTTAGTTAGAAATGAGCTTGGGAAGCACATGGGGATTTAGAGAAGATGCCACATGGCATGGGGGAAGGCAAAGACACCATGAGGCAGACTGACCCAAAGGAGGACAGAGCCATGGGATGGCCCTTAAGCATATTTTATAGGGAAAATTTAATCTCAGAGATAGGACTGAGATTTCTGCCAAGATATAGCAAGATGAGACTGGAGATGTCTACAGAAGGTGGTCTCAGGGGGTTGATACAACTTGGATTTCTGACCGCTTGCCTCAGGAATCAATTCTTCAGTTTCTCTTGGTCCAGCTGCTCCTCCTGGGACCATCCTGTAGCACTTCAAATTCCCCTGGGCCCTTCTATGGGATGTGACTCCCCCTCCTGGTAAATCCCCCCCTTCCGACCTTCTTAAATCTTTCCTCCCTCAGCTTCCATGAAGGGGCTCTCTTTTGACTGTACTTATCTCACTTCTCTTTAGTCTAGGATTCATATTCTGTCTTTTGCTGCCTATGTATCACTGATTTTATCTTCAGTCCCCTTTTTGCTATTTTTTTTTTTTTTTGCCTTTGGCAATCTCATACTCAAAGCTTCATTTGTCACCTCTATGTCAATAATTCCCAAATTCTCTTTTCTTCTTTGTGCTCTGGTCCTCACATCCAACTCTCTCCTTGAATATTCATTATGCATAAATTAATCCTAGTTTGCTCCCAAACCCGCTTCTCCCAACTGTCCTGTTTCTGATAATAGTGCCAGCACTGTCATAATCCCAATTTCTGGGATGATCTGACCTTCGAGTGAATTGGATTGAAGTGAGGGAGATTACAAGGTCACTAGCCTCAATTTCTCCTCTGGAACCATCAAGGTCCAGTGGCCAGATATAGATCTGGACGACTGGAGATGGCCCTGGATACAGTGGGAGACCTTGGCAAATCTTGGCCTTTTTAAAATAAGGTCTTTAACAGGTTTCAGTTTGACTGGGGTAATTGCCCATTCAATAGTTAGGCAGTGCAGTGGATACAATGCCAGGCCTGGGGCCAGGAAAACATCTTCCTGAATTCAAATCTGGCCTCAGACCCTTGGGTGACACTGGACAGGTCATTTAACCCTGTTTGCTTCATCTGTTTAAAAAAATAGAGAGTTGGAGAAGAAATTGGCAAACTGCTTCAGTATCTTTTGGCTAAGTGAACCCCAAATGGTTACAAAGTCGGACAAGACTGAAAATGACTGAACAGCAGCAACATCCCATATTCTCTGGACTCCATACTTGGAATATAACCCCACTATACCTCTAACCTTTTGAAAGTTTTCTGTCTATTTAAGAAAAACCTTTCTTAAATTCCTCAGCTGAAGTGATAACTTTTCCATTCACCACTACCTCCCAACATTTTTCCAGAGCCTCGGCCGCAGGGCCACTCAAAGTGCACACAGCTGGGGACTCTTTGGAGAGTGCAAATCTTCTTAAAGCATTTACCCTAAGAGGGGGACAGCTCATCTGGAAACCCAGCAGATGCCTGCTTAATTCAGCTCCCCACTTATCCACTTCCAAGTTCCCCCCTGAACCCCTCCCACTCCATTCATAATCCCCTTTGTCCCACCCACCTTTCTGCTTACCCCATCATTCTCCTAAGCTCTCCCGGCCACGCCCCCAGTTGGTTAGCCAATGCTTTCGATGTCAGCTGGTGCTGCCGTCAGGAAGAGGGACAGGCAGGCTCACTTCTACCCAGCCTGGCTTGTTTACTATGGCTGACGATCTGGAGCAGCAGTGAGTTAATTTCCCTGTCTGTCTCTCTTTTTCTCTCTCTCTCTGTGGTCATAAATTTAGGACCCTCTGATGCAGAGGCCTGGTTTTAGACATCCCCTGCCTTTTTCAGTCTTGCTCCAAGGGGAGGGATGAGGGTTTTTACCTAAACTAAGAGAAGGCGGATGCAGGGCTAGAAAGGACAGAGGCTTGGCTGAAAGCTGTAATAGCCTGTATTTTCTTTCTCTTCCTCTTCCCATCCTATTGTTACTGAGATCCCCTGCTGCTGAGGGGTTTGGAAAATCTTGGAATCATTAGCTGTGAGAATGGATGGCTGTGGGATACTGATTGGGCTGGAGTTGGGAGGAAGAGCTGGGAAGCTTATTTTTCATTTGCCCCAGGAATGCTCTCCAACATGCCTCTGCAGGCCTGTAGTGAAGAGTCCTGGGAAAGAACTTTTTTTTTTCACTTGTATAGATTATTAAAAGCTTAGGAAGGAATGGAGTATTTTTCTGTGCTTGAAGGAATCAGAAGCAGAGTAAGGGAATCCATTTATTTGGTTCTTTCCCAAAAGCAAATCTTGGCTACTTCATATAAATGGGTAATAATTATCCTCACAAGACAGCATCTTGGATTTAGAGTTTCAGTAGTTTCATTTCATCTACAATTAAGTTTGGGGTCCTTATTTTGTTGCCTGAACCTTCTCCCCTAAGGCAAAGTAACAACTGCTTTATGAAGAATGACTCAGCAGCTAGCCTTGTCTACCTTACTTGGGAACAAACAGAACCTACCCTTTTTTTGGTGCACGTGTATTTGTTGCCTCCTTCTCAGATGTTCTGAACTGGCATTTCCTAAAGAAAAGTGGCCTTCAAAAAAGAGAGGGGAAAAGAATTGCCTTCCTTCAGCTCTTGAGAAGTCTTAAAGAGCATAGCTTTCTAAGCTGAAAACCTCTTGTCGTATAGCGGGCTGAAGTCTGAAGTCCCCAGTTTGAGACTCAGCTCTGTCACTTATTAGCTTAGCTGGCTTGAATCTCATTTAACACACCTATAAAATTGGGGTAATAATAACTCTAGTCCTTACTGCATGAGGTTGTTGTGGCAATGTCTCGAATGACACAGTCCATGTAAAATATTCTGTAGCCTTATACGAATGTCAATTGGTACAGTTGTATTTATAAAATTATTTCATCTAATTCCCTAATTTTATAGGTAAAATCTCAGATAGGTGAAGCAGTATACACAATATATCTAACCTCCCATCCCATCTCCTTTATAAAAATCACTAACATTTAGCTTTGGCCACTTCTAATGATGTGGAAATCTTTGTTACTTCAGCTATCTCATCAGGTTATCCATTTCCCTTTTTTTTTTTTTTTTTTTTTGGGGGGGGGGTGGTGGTGGAGAATATTCTCATTGTTAGAAGTAAAGGCAAGTAATTAACATAGTAGAAAAAGTACTGGGCCTGGAATTAGGAAGTCCTGAATTCAAATATGACCTAGACACTAATGTGTAATACTGGGCAAGTGACTAAATCTGTTTGTTTCAGGTTCCTCGACTTTAAAATGAGTAGTGACACTTACATTTCAGAGGTATTTTGAGGATCAAATGAGATAATATCTTTAAAATGCTTAGCATATACTTCATGGCACCTAGTAACTGCTTAATAAAATGTTCCCCTTCCTAGAGAAATTTTACTTCATAGTTATTTGATGACTTTCTAAACAGTTTTAAATTTAAACAGTATTTATTGAATACTGAATTTTGTGTTCAAGGCTTTAAGGATCAGAGAATATAAACTACACTCTGGTCTCAAGGATTTCCAGAGTGCAATTAAAAATCAACCTGTGTTCTAATCACATATCAAATCTTCAGTAGCAAAAATAATATAAAAAAATAAAAAATAAAAGTAATAGCAGTGTAGGAGACATGGCAAACATAAAACAATATACCATAGCCAGTAAGTGGTACAGACAGTGAGTGGATTATTGTGGACAGGAATTAAGTAAAAGTAGCACAGTCCTAGCTTCAAATCCTATATCTAGTGTTTATTACCCATGTAACCCTGAACAAGTACTGACTGTTTCCTTCTCTGTAAAATGAGGAATAGGTGATCTCTTTTTGCATAGATCCAGTCCTAGATCTATAATTCTAGGATCATCTGAAGAATAAATGAAGGACATAGGAGTGGGAAAGTTGAGGAAAACTCCATGAGTAACAGAAGAAATTTAACACATACAAGATAAAGCTAGTAATCTAGTTTTGTTATAGCATGGGCTGACTATACAGAGGGTCCTAGTGATAGGGGACAAAGCTGTTGGGGCAAGATCATGAACTCAGTTCTATAAATAAGGACCCACAGAGGGTATGGGCACAAAGTATTTTAAAGACATTTGCTCTTTGGCTAACAGATTAGGGTTGTATAGAAGAGATGTCAAGGTTATAATTAAAAAACAAACCATGTTCTAGTCCCAGATCAGTCTCAGGGAGCCAAAAAAAAGCAAGAACTAATAGTTCTAAAGTTCTGAACCCAGGATTGGATGCAATCCTGGCTTCATTGCAATGTGACTTTAGGCAATTTAATCTCTCTGAGCTTTTTTCATCTGTAAAATGGAGATGATATTTGCATTATGACCTTGTTTTGAGGTTGTTTTGAGAATCAAGAGAATGCTACAGTATGTTGTAATCACCAGACACACCAAAATCAGCTGTGTCAAAGCACAGCTCTCTAGGGTATTATCTCTCTCAAGGTGCTTAAATCTCAAGAGATGGATAGAGGACCTCAAATATAACTTGTATCTGAACAGACACCTCTTCATTAACATCCCTGACTAGTCATCTAAATTCCACTTGAAGACCCTAAGTGATAGCTTTCAAATAAACTTATTTCATTTTTGGAGAATTCACATGATTCAAAATATCTTCTACATATTAAGTCAAATCCAACAACCTTTTTACATCAGACTTCTATTGGACATACTTACATTTCCTGGAAATGAAGGGAGAGGGAATAGAGTTATTGTTTCTTTGATTCAAGGGATTCTCTGGTGAAGAAACCCCTTTCTTTCCAAATACAAGTAGGTACCTTCTCTGCAACCCTATAATCTTGGAGAGTTTCCCAGAGCATTGAGTAGTTGAGTGTCTTGTATAATGTCACATAGTAGCATGTTTATCCTTCTATTTTCCCATCAGGTCTTCTTTCAGTTCAAATAGCCTTCTTTCTCCCAGAATCTCAGGATGTTAGAGGCACCCTTCAAGGTCATCTATTCTAACGCTGTCATTCATAAATAAGAAAACTAGGCCTATAGAGGTAAAATGATATATCCTACGCTCCACAACAAATTAGGAGAAGCGCTAGAACTAGAATCCAAGACTCATGGCTATTAGTCCATGCTTTTTTCTCCCACACTTAATAGCTTTATAAGATCTATAATTTTATCAGTTGGAGGCCCACTCTACTATTACATACTGCAACAACTCCATAATGCCTTAATAATTTGTGAAAAAAGGAAGATCTTCATTTGATGATTTCTAGTGATTGAATTTTTTCTATATTTTGCTAGACTGTTTCTCAAACTACAGATAACACAGAGTCATTTACGTTACAGTAAACAGAAGAGGATTATCTTAGTGTTACTATCCTAAATTTATAAATCACCTGCTATATTGCCTTAACAGATGGAGGCTAGACCAAATGACCTTTTGCTATCCTTTTTGATGGTAGGATTCTGTGAAAGGTGTTCCCATCTTGGAAGATTATGATTAGGATAGCCCCGCTATAAAGGAGATCCCTTCTAGGAGCTTGTATTGAGAAAAAGGAAGTCTCTTATCTATCTGAAAATTTTCCCTCTGGGTCAGAGTTTTAGATAAGTATAAGATAACACCAGAGGGAAAAGAAATTACTTTCCTGCACATTAAATGAAAATAAGATTATTTCACTTATCTCCATTGCATGAGAAGTAGAGGCTTATTCTCCTCAGTTTTATAATTTGGAAACAGGCCTAGGGAGTAGTGACTTACTTAAATCCAATGAGCCAAAACCAAAAATTGGACCCAAGTTTCCTAACTCCTACCTTCTGCTCCTCTCTATTTCCCCCTGCTTTATTCAGTGTTGAACTACCCCCAGAAGGAAATTGAACATCACTAGTAATCTGGGAGGTCATATTTTTAGGAGCAGAAAGGGAGAGAGAAAGCCAGGCCTGCTACTCTGGAAAAGCTGGCAGACCTTATGGTAATTTAGCCTGCTTAGTGAAGGTCATCTTCAAGGATCACAGGGGAAAAAAGTGTCTGGTCGGTTCTTGATCTCTTTGAATATAGGTGAGTGACATTCTCTGCATGTAAATAGGTTATATTAGTGTGTGTGTGTTGTTGCAAGTAGCCACTAACCCAAGAAGAAAAACAGTTTTAACAGTTAAGTAGAAAAGAGTGCTGCTTGCGAAGATTTGACACAAACAAGCTGGGAGATGACATTTGTTGCCTGATACATGTTGTGGCTGTCAACAAAGCTAAGGGAATCCGTGTTCCCCTTCTAATGTGATCACATATGTCTGTGTCTCTCCCCAATCCCAGGCCTCAGGGCTGGCTGAGTAGCTGGCTACCTACCTGGTGTCCAACTTCGATGTCTCAGTTGAAGAATGTGGAAGCCAGGATCCTACAGTGTAAGTAGGCAAAATCATTTTGTCCTGTCTTGGGGATTTTCCCAAGAAGGGTGAGGGGCAGATCCAAAGTCTAAATTCATTGGGTAAGCCAGAGAATAGAGGAAAGAAGCTGAGGGAAGGGATCGATCCTAAGGGATCATGGTTCTTCAACTTTCCCCCTCTTATTTTAATCTTTTAATAAACATATGGGCTGATGAATAGCCTCAAGGGGCACTCCTTCATGCCTTCTCATTTTAATCCTTTTTTTTCTTATTTTCTTATTCTTTTATCTTATATATTATTCTATATTTATTTCTTATGATTGTCATCATAAAATATTCATCCAACACACTGGATGTTTTCTTCAATTCCTTTAATGTTAGACAGATACCAGTTCATTCCTTTCTTACTACAATAATGGCCCATTTTCTTTTTCTGATCATAAACATCTTTGGTTTTGTTTTTCTTTAATGCCAGAGCCAAAGTTCCTCTTCCAGACATACACATTCCATCTTAAATCTTCCAACACACTCACTGGCACACACATGACTATTTTGTTTTTTTAATGTTCTTCACTATCATGCACCAGCACTTATCTGGTCACCACAGCTGTTTTGGACTGCCAAGAACTTACTCCCATAGCCCGTATCACATGGTAAGAGTTAACCCTATTGGCTACATATAGTCACGTAGAATAACTTGTACTCTTTTGGCTCTTTCCCGCGCTTCTGAATCACAATTCCACATTTGCCAAATATCTCCCAAGGTATGTCCTTTATTACTCTAAGAAAGTCATATAACTCTCAAATCAGTCAATAATCATGTATTAAGTACCTGCTATAAGTTCTGGGAATACAAAAAGAGTCAAAAAATAGACTCTCACTTCAAGATCACAGTACCATGTTAAAACCCTCTGGCCTCAGTCAGAAGGTCAGGCTGTTCACACTCACCAAATCCACCATTCCTGCCCATCCTCTGCTCAACTCAATGTAGTAAAACCCAAATTCTCTTTCTAAATATGCATTTATTTTTTCAAAATAAACACATGGCAAAAATCTATTCCTTTGTTGCTATGCTGTGTTCCAGAATTAGTAAACAAAACCCCCATAGTTGTTAAGTAGGCAGGACTCTCAGCCACCAGGATCCAAGCAAACATGGGCCCAGAAGTCAAGAATTGTACCTCACAACAAGCTTTTGAGGAGCTACCCTGATCTGTCTTAGACTACATTTTAAGCAAGTCATGCAAATTAGCACTGGCCAAAGTGTCATCCCAAAGAAAACCTAGCAGTCAGTTGCAAGAAAAAAATTGAAATAAAGAGCTTTTTTAAATGCTTTCTGGTTACTAGGGCAAACTAAGAAATCATGTTTGGGACGGGGGACTGTTTTAGTTTATATTATGTATAAAAAGTTGGATTTTTCTGTGTAGGGACACAGGGAAGCATAGAAAAGAATATCAGGAAGTTACTGATGTCAAAGGTTTGGTATTGAAAATACTTAAGAGTCTATGTTGAAAATATAGCCAATGCTATAACATCATCAATTGAAAGACTATTCATTTTCCATGGACTCCCACTCTCCTTAGGTCTCCAGAATAAGTTCTTGGCCCGTTATGTGTCCCTCCCAAATCATAACAAGATCTGGACCGTTACAGTGAGCCCAGAGTTGGAGGATCGCACGCCCTTGGTGATGGTGCATGGTTTTGGGGGTGGCGTGGGTCTCTGGATCTTAAACATGGATTCACTGAGTACTCGACGTACAGTGCACACCTTCGACCTGCTGGGCTTTGGGAGAAGTTCACGGCCAATATTTCCCCGTGATGCCCAAGGTGCTGAGGATGAGTTTGTGACCTCTATAGAGACCTGGCGAGAGACCATGGGTATCCCCAACATGATTCTCCTAGGACACAGCTTAGGAGGATTCCTCGCCACATCTTACTCTATCAAATATCCTGAAAGGTAAGGGATGAGTCTCTCTTTTGCCTCAACAAAGCCCACTCCATTGACCAGTAACTCAATGAAGATTTATTAAATGCTTATTATGTGCCAGATTGTCAGGGGTACAAAGACAAAAAAGGTTTTACCCTCAGGAAACATATCATAGAAGTAGATGTAACATGCATACAAAGTAAACATAAAGCTGCTTTGGTTTTGGTTTTGACAGGGAAGAGGGAAAGCCTTTTATAGGAGATGGGATTTGAATTGAGCTGTAGAAGAATACAGGAATTGAGAAGTGGCCATTAAGGGAGAGGAGGGGTTCATAGATAAGGCTCAGCTTGTACAAAGGCAGAGCCTAGAAATGGAATACACAAGTGATCTAATGGGTCTGTGGAATGAATTCGCTTCCCAGTCATATTCCCTATCTTGGGCCATCAGTCCTTTCTTCCTTCTGAGAAGATTTAAGGATTGTCATGAGCTGTTAATTGTCTGAGCTATTGATCTTTGTTTTTTTTCTATTTTAACACAGAGTCAAGCATCTCATCTTAGTGGACCCCTGGGGTTTCCCCCTCCGACCTACCGACCCCAGTGAAATCCGGGCGCCTCCAACCTGGGTGAAGGCCCTTGTCTCTGTCCTGGGTCGTTCCAATCCTTTAGCCGTCTTGAGAGTGGCTGGACCCTGGGGTGAGTCCCTCTAAAGAGAAAAGATCTCTTATCTTTATAAATGCATCCCATCCCATTTTGGAAGCCCTGTGCCTCCTCACAGGAGTTTATTCTCAAAAAGTAAAGGAGTAAACTCAACATTCAATAGCATCATCTTTTTTCACTGTTGAGCTAAATCTGCTATCTCTTAACTGAGGTTTGAGTTCTGGGGCCTCTATCTTCACCTACAAGAAACAGAGAAAGCAGAATGAACTGTGCAACCAAGGAGAACACTGGATTTCTAAAAGGATCATTTCCCAAGGAAGTAACTTCATAGGCCATCTAGTCCAATCCTCTTGTTTCATAAATGAGGAAATAAAAGTCTTGAGAAATTAAATGACTTGCCCCAGATCACACAAGGGTCACAACAGGGCCAGCATTTGACCTACAAAAGAAAACAGTGAGTTATTTTCTGCATTCTTAAGTAAGTTGCTGTTCACCTTCCAACAACTCTTCTCCACACCTGGGTATCTTTTCACTTCTAATAAATAAAAAGTAAATTATCCTCTGTGTTAATGGATAAACAAATAAATTGTGTCTCCCAGGTTTCTCCAGAGCTAGAAACTAGACCCATTATTTTATGGATATGGGAATATTCAGATGAGGAAACTTCCTCCACAAGTGCAGTTTCTCAGCAATGCAGAGTCTTTTTTAAGAGTTACCTAGAACACAAATTTTAATTGCCAGTCATGGGTTACATGCAGCCCCAAGTATAGTTACAAAAACAGTAATATAGATGGTATATTACATTTTAAAAACTAAATCAAAATGTAGCCTGCAGGGATCCTTATGTATGGATTAGTGGTCTCTGTTTCTATTTAAGTTTGACAACACTGACTCGGGTCACACAGGCAGGACTGGAATACAGACTTAGAGGCTAGCTCTCTATTCACTAAGCTAAGCTACTTCTAGGAAGAACAAAATAGTTCTGGATCCCATGTCTGTATGTCTGAAGTGTATAACTGAGGAAATATCTGAGCTACACAATTTATTAGCAAAACAAGCATAATAAATGGGTCAGTGGATTCCCCAGTCAATCTAAAGACCTTGAATACAGAGTAAGATATTGTTATATATTAAAAACAATTAATCAAATAAAGCTAATTAAAAGAAACCAACATACAAGAGAGAATACAAAATTAGGACATCTGATTTATAATTGGAAGAAAGGTTAAAGATTTTCCAAATTGGAAGGAATAGAGCTAATAGGTGCAGTTCCCTGAAATCAGAAAAAGTGTCCCATTCCCTCTAAGTGGCTGGGTTTCTGATCAACATAACTTAGATCCTTAGTTAAGGGTTTCTGAGCAAGTGGTAAGAGGTAATCCAGCCTCTCAGCCATGTGGGGCCAGGTTCAAACAGGACAATAAAGTTTTCTTAAAATTTCCATAATTCAGTACCATCTTCTCACAAGACAGAAGTTGGACTAGACCCATAATTGAATAAAAGGGGAACTCTGCTAGATCAGGAATTGAGTCATAAGGTAGAGTCAGTGTAGTTCGTTCAGTTCCCACAGAAGCAAGCTCCTTTTCTTCCTTTCTTAGCTTCCCCACACTTTGCTAACTTTTCTGTGTTTGGCCAAAGGTAAAAATAAGCATGAGGGATACTCTAGTGAGGATGGTAAGTGATTGATTTGGAAGATGAGAAGTGAAAGGTCCTTGAGCTGCTTTTGATCACCAATTTTCATTTGAAGAGGGGAGAAGAAACAAAAGGATCACAGAATCATAGGAAGGGGAAAAGAAAATGAGAATTAAACAAGGCAAGAGGAGAACCTGATAAGAAGTTGACTATTGGGTCTAATTTGTGCAGTTTGGGCAATAAAGTCATTTTTGTCCTCAGAATAATCTCAGCAAAATCTTGTAAAATAGGTCAGTGGACCTGAGAGCAAATTCCTGGCTTAACTTTTATCCTTCTGGTGGATTGTAAAGAATTCTGAATTTGGTGGTGTCATAGGACCTGGGTTCAAACCTCCCACCTGCATGACTTTACTAAATAAGACAACAGAACTCTAGGCCAATAGTTCTCAAAGTGTGGTTCAGGACTCCTGGGGATCCCAGAGGCCCTTTTGGTAACATTACCAAGATGTTTTAATTTCTAATATAATCAGTACAAAGTTCTTTAGGGGCCCTTAATAATTTTTAGAGTACTTTATAATGTATCCTGAGACCAAATGTTCAAGAATTATTGTTTCTCCAGATCATTCTCTAAAACCCTAAGTTGCAGAATAATTGAATTTGTAGAGGGAGTTCCCCCATCTAGTCTTCCCCTCTATTTCTGAAATTAGGGATCCATTTTTTATCCTTAGGGAAACCAGAGAGACACTGCTGCTTTCTTTATCTATTATCAAGAAGGATACTTACTTTTTTATTTCTTCTAAGTGAAAAGATACCGGGAGTTGGGGAAAGCTGCTGTGTGATTTGGATATACCAAATACAGCATATGCCATCCTTAGTTTTCAATTGTCTTTTTTATTAAAAGGAGGGAATTGGTCTAGATAATCACTCTTAGGACTAATTCTTATTTTGAAAGCCTGTGCTATTTCAGAGATCCCAAGATTCAGTAGGATAGTAAAGTCACCTAGTCCCATGCTTTGCTTCAGACAAATAAAATATTAAGCCAAGTATATGTAAAACAGGCAAGAGTTATATGTGGGAAAAGAAGAGTAATATGTCATGTAATATTGAGAAATACTTTATTTTCAAGAATGTTTAGAGACTTAAAAACTTTGAAAAGAAAAATCTCCTGGTAACCTTGAATTTTTTGCAGAATATACTGTGGCTGCTCTGGTAATCTAGTTATGTGTATTTCATTTCTTTATTTGGCACTGATCAGACTCTTTGCCCCGTCTCCTTTTTCCTAGGGCCTGGCCTAATACAACGATTCCGTCCTGATTTTAAACGAAAATTTGCTGATTTCTTTGATGATGACACAATATCAGAGTATATCTACCACTGTAATGCCCAGAATCCTAGGTGAGTCAATCTTGAGAACAATGAAGGGCGGGAGGGGATTGCAAAAAGTGTTAAATTAGAAGGCCCAAGCCCCAGCTCTATCATATGATTTGTGAAGTACTACTTGCTTCCCTATTTTTTCCCTATCAATTTTTAAAATTTCCTTTTTCCTTCTCCTCTCTCCTCAAGAAAAATATCATGAAGACTAATGACAGCATTCTTTAAAAGATTCGCAAGTAATGGACTGAGAAGAAAAGATGTCACAAAGTGACAGAGAGATTATTTATTTTGGAACATATTTTGTAAAATAACTCTACTAGGTTGCCTGCCTATTCAGGAGAAAGAATTGGCTCTTTCCTCAATGTAGGCAGATAACTTAGCAAGCAAGAATTTGGTAGTATGTTTGATTTACAACATGCAATCAGTACCTTATACTGAAACTAGAATGAGAAGGGCCTTTCATAACCTTGTGGAAAACTTGATGAGCCTTACAGGAGAAGCCTGGAGGATTCCAAGGGGGTTGATATAAACCATGGAATCTTAGGGCTTACAGTCGACATCTTGTCGACTCTCACACATACAACATAGACTCCACTGAATTGGAATAGCCCAATCAATAGAAGAGCAAGAGACTACTCCACAGGAAAAAAAAATAGGGCTTCATATACCCAGCTTTCCCCAAAATCCGGCTTCTGATCTCACTCATCAGACCCTACTCCTATCAATCCTTTCCCTTACCATGCCCTGCCCAGCTAGTTACCCTCCCAAATCCCAATGGAGGAAGGAAGGGATGTTTTGTTTTGGATGAGGAACTCTCATGAAAGACTACTGCAGCACTATAAAATCCTCCTCCGTCTCCCAAATTGTTATTATTCTACTATACTAAGGCCCTTATCAAGGTTACAAATACTTTCCCTGTTCCCAGGAGAACATGTGATTAAGACAAGAATAGTAACTCACTCCATGTAATAATAACTAGTTCCTGAGAGTATCAGATAGACTGTTCAGAGAGCTCTTGCTTCTGTGACAAAGATAGTAAGTAACTCCATGCAATAACCAGTTCCCGAGGCAATGTCAGATCATTTATTGCTTCTCCTCCATTAAAGGGATGGTAAAGTCCCATAAGGGCACTAGGGATAGAACCCACATATATAGACTAAGGAGGGATTGTTAGCAACTGGACAACCACTAAGCTTTTTCGACACTGATGGTCTAGGATCCTATGTCTTGGCAACACAGGTTCAAGTTAGCTTCCAGAAATCCATCCTCAATTCTTCTCTCCAGAAATCCTATTGGATTTCTGACTCTAAGGAAGACTTATTTAAAGTAACCCAAATTAGTGCCTTCCCAACCTTGCAAACAGCTACATGAGATGATTTACCAGTTAGCCCTTTTGAGAAGACATTCAGGTGGCAAAATAAATTTGATACTTCTCACTTAGTATCAAATTGGGTAAGTGGCTTTTTTTTAATCTTAAGATTTCACCTCTCAGTAAGCTCTCCCAATATTTTACTACCAGAAAGTCCATCATTGTGTCCAAAATAATCTCTTATAACAAAGAACCTCAATAATTTAATTATTTCCACATATTTGAGTGCTCATTATGGGGAAGGAACCATGCCAGATATCATAAAGGATACAAAGGTGTTCTAGGCAGACTTCTCCAGTTCTTGACCTCTAATGACTAATAATCCATAATTAATCCATAATTTTTTGTGCTTGGCAGATGAAGATCAGGGTCTATTAGATTAATAATTTTTAGAGTATATGTATCCTGAGACCAAATGTTCAAGAATTATTGTTTCTCCAGATCATTCTCTAAAACCCTAAGTTGCAGAATAATTGAATTTGTAGAGGGAGTTCCCCCATCTAGTCTTCCCCTCTATTTCTGAAATTAGGGATCCATTTTTTATCCTTAGGGAAACCAGAGAGACATTGCTGCTTCCTTTATCTATTATCAAGAAAAGGATACTTACTTTTTTATTTCTTCTAAGTGAAAAGATACCGGGAGTTGGGGAGAGCTGCTGTGTGATTTGGATATACCAAATACACCATATGCCTTCTTTGGTTTTCAATTGTTTTTTTTTTTTATTAAAAGGAGGGAATTGGTCTAGATAATCATTCTTAGGACTAACTCTTATTTTGAAAGCTTGTGCTATATCAGAGATCCCAAGACTCAATAGAGCCTGTCTTTCTATTGCCAGTGGTGAAACAGCATTCAAGGCCATGATGGAGTCCTTTGGCTGGGCCCGGCGCCCCATGCTAGAGCGAATCCACCTAATTCGGAAAGATGTGCCTATCACCATGATTTATGGAGCTAACACCTGGATAGATACCAGTACTGGAGAGAAAGTAAAACTTAGGAGGCCAGGCTCCTATGTCCGAGATGTGGTAAGTCGGAGCGGAATGGGGAATGACAATGAGAGGTGAAAAAAATACTTCAGGCTAAAACTCAGAGCGCTTCATGACTCTTAAGTGGAGAACATGTGAAGTAAAAGGGGAAAATGACTTAGCTGGGGAAAGACAAGGGGATAAGTGGGGGTGGCCTGACATCATTTCTTGGTCCCAGAGTTAAGAGTTTAGTCAGTCAGCAAGCTTTTATTAAATGCTGGAGGAGACAAAATGCAGCAACTACGTACAGACAAGATATACGTGGGGTAAATTAGAGGTAGTACACTGGCATTAAGGGAGGTTAGCAAAGGTTTGGGGTAGGAGTTGAGGAAGGAAACAGATGAGCAAAGTGAGTTCCATAGGGAACTGCTAAATACACAGATGTGGCCAGAACAGTACCTGAATAATTCTCAACCAGCACCATATTTGTACCATCTTCCCAAGGCATTTAAATACTTCCCCACTGTTTCATACTGTAGTTTTTATCAAGGGTGATGGCAGTGGTAGGGAGATGTTGGTGGGTGGTCACTGAAATTCTACCTTTTCTTTCCTCTCCTTTACCTTTCCTATCAATCTGGTATCTTTGAATGGGATGACTCTCACTGTGAGCTCAAGAGTGCCAGCTCTAAGGTTAGAGGGCGAGGGCAAAGGCGGGATGAATCTAGGATAATGGAATTTGGGGAAATATATGATGGCTGAAGTTCCAGCAGCTCCCATGGGAATGCTCAGTTCCTGCAAGCAATGTAATGTAAAGAGTAGTGAATTGAAAGTAGAAAGAATCGTAGAAGAACTTTTTAATCTATGGGAAGATTTCCCCTATCCTACTCCTGAGTATTTCTCCTTCCTCCTGTAGGAGATTGAGGGTGCCTCACACCATGTCTATGCAGACCAACCACACGTCTTCAATTCTGTGGTGGAAGAGATCTGTGAATCTGTGGACTGAACCGCCAACCTCAGGAAGGAAGAGCATAGAAACCCAGCCCTCCTCCCCCTCTCTGCTTCCCTCTCTCCTTCCCTTCACCAATACCTTGTCTAGGCAGAGTCACATATTCTTCATAGGGGTGGGGCAGGACAATAGTGATGGAACAGCCCCTCCTGTCCACATCCTGGAGATGAAAGGCAGTAGTGGCCTGGAGCTTCCCCACCCTAGGGATTTCCATAAAGGATCATAGATCCCATCCTATTCTCTCATGCCAAAGTGTTAAACAATGAGTTGATTTTAAGTGTTGCATAAACCTATAGATTTCTTCATGTACGCTCCTCTTCCTATACCTAATGTGCCAAAGGGTAGGGGTCACCTCTCCTCATGTAGAACAGAAAAACTATGACTATCAAACCTTTCCTAGATTTTCCTAGGAAGATTGGGAATTTCTCATGACTATTCCTGGGAATAGGCCCTCCGTGGACACATCTCTTCTTATATTTTCCAACCTTTTTTCTCTGGTCAGACCCAGATAGCTCAGGCCCATTTTCATTACATTGAACCTATCCTGAGACCTGAAATCTTTATTCCTTTGGGTTTCTTAGAACTCGGAGAGACCTTAGAGATTATGTGTTTCACTGTTTTTCTCTAACACAGCATGGACTTATCTGAGGGTATAAGGTTAGTAATCTAGGACTAAATTTCAGGTCTCCTCTATATGACAGTGCATCTCCACATTTTGTATTCTTGGAGAATGAAGTGGGCCCAGCTGCCACATCTCTCTGGATGTATCTGGTTATTAACTCCACAAGTGTTGGCCCATCGGTGTCTCAATGTTCCGTTCCCACCTATGATGGGTGGCAGCCCCCCCTCCTGGTTCCAGCTCAGCTTGGGCTGGCATTAAACCATAGACTAAGGCTAGTGTTACGCTGCCCCCTCCTGACTATTCACTGGAAGGCCTCTGAGTCTCCCTCTGTGCCTTGGGCCTTGAAGCCCCTCATGGATTAAGAGTGATCCCTGGTGGGGAGATGAAGGCAATGACTTTACCCCCTCCTCCGTTGCTGGAATCCCCTAGTATTAACAGAGTCTTGCCACCAGCTATCAGCCCCAACCCAAAGCCACTGGCCCTATTAAGGAGCCTCACGCCACCTTGTCCTCAGTGCAGAGATTGCTCTCAATCTCAGCCCTTTGTCATTGTTGCCAGTCATGTTGTGCTTCTGGTCTATCGACTTCCCGTGCCTCAGTGGGGCACTGCTAGGTAATGTCAATGAGACTAGCAACCTAATGCAGAGCATCTTCCATCTACCCTTCTTTACTTATTTTTTTAAATCAGTTATTTCAATAGTATTTGTACCAGCCCATTCACCATGGGACCCTTTTCTATATTAATAAAGAAATGAAGAAAATGCTTAAATTGTTGGTAATTAGTATTTTGTCCAGGGCTCTGGGGATAGTATCAAACACAGATTGTTGTTGTTCAGTGACATCTGACTTTTTGTTACCCCGTGGACCATAGAACACCAACGCTGCCCATGAAATTGTCTTGGCAAAGACACTGAAGTGGTTTGCCATTTCCTTCTTCAGTGGGTTAAGGCAAACGGTAAGTGACTTACGCAGGGTAACACAGCTAGTAAGTGACTGGGGTCAAATTTGAACTCAGGACTTCCTGACTCCAAGCCCAGCGCTCTATTCACTGACCCACTTAGCTCATTAAACAAAAAACAATCAACTAAAATAATGGAATTGAAGAGCTGGATGGAACTTTGTGCCATGTTTTTACAGAGAAAGAAAGAGGAAATGAGCTATGCCATGAGTTCAAATTAAGACTGCGTTGGGTGATTATCCTGTTCTTATAGACCCTGACGGCGAACTAAAACACTGTTCTCTGCCAACTCTCACGGCACATTCCCTGGTTATGTAGTCTTGCAATTAAAGTTCTACTCTTCCAAAGACCATTTCATGGAACCAGAAAGATTTTGAGGCCTACCAATATAGGATCCTACAGAGAAGAGGGAAATTTAATTTCTTCCTCATAAGGAAACAGGGCCTAGGATTGAGGGCAACCTCAAGTTATGCTTGAGGAGTTCATGGGGAGAATCGGGTCCTGTTGTCTCCAGAATTATATGCCATTTTGGCTCTAGCCACTGCCTTCCCATAGGAGTTACTTGCCACAGGTATTACTTGGGGACAGCTCCCAGAAGAGTCATTTACTTTGTATGAATACCCAAATGTTCAATCCTCAACAAAGTTCATTTTTCTGAATACAAGCCTACTCATAGGGGCAGCTAGCTGGTGCAGTGGATAAAGTGCCTGACCTGGAGTCAGGTTGACTCGTCTTCCTGAATTCAAATGTGGCCTTGGACAACTGACTAGTCCTGTGATCCCTGTCTCTGTAAAATGAGCTGAAGAAGGAAATGGCAAACCAGTCCTGTATCTTTGCTAAGAAAACCCCAAATAGGGGCATAAAGGGTCAAACATAACTATAACAATGGGACAACAAGAATGAAAGACTTGTTGAAAGATTAATGGCCAAAATAGATACTCTGAAGGAGTTCCCAGGGCTAATCATAGAGTTTAGTAGTTGAACTTGACATCTTTAAAGGTATAGATGGAAACTGAGTTTTTTGCAGGGGTATCTACCATAATATTCCTGCCTGAGGTGGTCCCCAATTGTATACTATAGTTGTAAGCTTTATTCCCAACTAAAGAGAAAAAAAAAGGTTTGAAGAATACCTTCTAATTCTTCATCTTAATACAAGAAAGAAGAGGTCCATTAAAAAGACAGAAGAAATAATGCAAGGAAACCAGAAAGAAGTATTCTAAGGAGCCCAAGAATAATCAAACTCTGTGTTAGAGAGGTGAAAAATATGACAAAGGACAAGGACAGTTTTCTATAGTACTGTAGCTATAAGGTTGAGTTCACTGGTCCAGACTTCTAAAGGCTTCACATTCTATGTGCCAGAGAATAGTAAAGGAAATTAAAGATGCCAACAAAGGAGATGCTTTCCTGTTATTTACAGCAAGAGGAAGACATACTGATGGGGGATATATAAGTACTTCCAACTTGTTTAATCTATCATTGTGCTCTCTTCCTGGAGAGCAGAATGGACACATGATAAGAGAGCTGACCAATACTTATGAGATTTACCTAAATCTTAAGTAGGAAAATGAAGGACTTTAAGACAAGGATGTCTATCTTATTTTCTACTTGAAGATCATAACTTTGGAATAGCAAGGAGAAGGAAAGTAGAAAGCTGATTATAGAGTTAGTAGCCAGGGGCAGCTAGATGGTACAGTGGGTACAGCACTGGCCATGGAGTCAAGAGAACCTGAGTTCAAATGTGACCTCAGACATTTCACATTTTTTAGTTGTGTGCAAGTCATTTAACCCCAATTTCCTTTCCAAAAAAAAAAAAAAAAGACGAAGAGATAAAATTAGTAGCCTCCCCCAAAACAAAACAACAAAAAAAGCAAAACTAAGGTTTGGCTTTCTGGACTATGATTTATTATATTATATTTATTATTGACAAAAACAGTAAACATTCATTAAATATCCACTAAGCTCTAGAAAACAATCTTTACATTGTCTTGAATTGTAACTCTTGACAAAGGAATATAACAAAACCAAAGACATTGAGAAGAATATGTTTGGCAGCAACGTCACTAACTTGATCAAAATGATTTTAGGGAAGAATTAAAAATGCCCAGATAAAAGCTGTTCATTTGTTTTCAGTCACATCTGACTCCTCATGACCCTACTTGAGTTTTGTTTGTTTGAGGGTTTTTGAGTAGTTTGGTGGTGGGGTTTATTTTGGAAGAAATACTGGAGTGATGTGCTATTTCTTTATCCAGTTTGTTTTACAGATGAGGAAACTGAGGCAAACAGGGCTAAATGATTTAGCTAGGATCACACAGCTAGTTAAGTGTCTGAGGGTGGATTTGAACTATGGAAGATGAGTCTTTCTAACTCCAGGCTCAGTTCTCTATCTGCTGTGCTACCTAGCTTCCCCAAATAAACTATACAAAACTATATGATAACTTGGAGGATAACAAGTACAATTTAATAATTTGTGTTGTTACACAAGAACAAAAGATCAGGAAAAATACATATGACTGCAGATGTCACTATATCAATGTATAGAGTATGGGTAATAAAGTGAACTTGAAATTCTAAAATAAAGATGTCAATATAATCCCATAGGTATCACTAAAACTTGATAGGAAGACATGACTCTAATATAATCAAAAAAAGAAGTTTAAAGGAAACAAATATAATGGAAGGAATTGAAGATTACCATTATGTCAAATTATACATCTATAGAAGTAGCACTTCTCTTCCACTACATCCAGGACCACTCGACCCAGATGGCTCTGGTAGAAAAGGTAAAGCAGGTGACCTTGCACAGCCCTCCCTCACTTAAATCCAACTTACTTGCATGTCATAGCATCAGCTTCCTAATGTCATGATTCTCTTTGAGAATGAAGGACAAATAACAAAAACAACAGTGCATAGAATGCTACTTGGAGTCAGGAAAATCTTATTTCAAATCCATTATTACTAAATGCATGATATTGAGCAAGTCATTTGTCTTTTTGTGTCTCAATTTTCTCATCTATGAAATGGCAATGATAATAATAGTACCCCTTCTCTCAGGGTGTTTTGTAAGAATTCCTTTGCAAAATTGCAAAGTGCTTTGCAAGCCAAGAGTACTATAAACACTAGCTGTTATTATTAGAATCACCTGATCATTGAAGCATGGTAAAAAGAGAAAAAGCCAAAGTGATAAAATTATAGATATATACCATAGCATAACATAATATCAAATAAGGGGGAAGCTATAAATGATGCTTTCAGAATATTGATTATAAGTATCAAAGGGTAATATATAATTATCAGGGATTCTTCAACCTTCCAGAAATCTGCAAAAAGTCTCAATTTGCTTGTAATAAATCATTTCTTAAAAACATGCCTTTCTGACTATTTCATTTCCATAAATTTGAGGAAGTAGTAAAAGGCATAATTACTTTTAGATTCAATTTTGTCCTACAGAAACAACTCGTGGTGGTGTTGACATAACAACCAACTACATTGGGAGAAAGTGACCAGAGCATCAGAGAGTTTACAAAACTGAAGGAAAAGAATCTGGGATAGTCAGACATATATGCTAGACTTGAGGAAAGCATATTTAAAATGATTTATGGGGCGAAAAAAACCACAGTCTCATGACTAGGCACTGCAAAAAGAAAGAAATTCAAAAAGTACAGAAAGCTCCAAGAAAGGAAATATAATCACAAGTAATTCAGATGAGAAACAAAAGAAGATCAGAGCCAAATAAACAGATGTGGAAGAAACTTGTCAAGATGTTGAAGTAGGAAGAAGAAATACAGCTTAACTCCCCTGCTAATACAGAATTCATTCCCTGACTCTAATATGACATCTTCTAACCCCAGAGGCATAATTGTCACTCTAATCTTGTTCCTTAGAAAGGGGAGAACTTCAGAGTCAGTTTGAGGAACAGGACTTCTAATATTGATATGGTATGATAATACTGATATTCTTATCAGGGATAGACTCCGACATAAAGAGGAGGTCTTCAGTCTATCTGCTCTTGATCCAAAAGATGAAAGACCTAGAACCTAAGAAATCATGTAATTAAACAAAGAAAAAACTTTTTGACAAAAGAAAAAACACATTTCTGTTTAACACATACATTCATACACACACACACAAACACACACACACACACACACACACATCAAAAAATAGGAATAAAAGAACTTTCTTAACAAAGTAAATAGTATATAATTAAATCCAAGAACCACCAATATATGTAATGGGGATAAACCAAGAGTCCTTTCCAATAAGATCAGGGATAAAGCAAAGGTTTTGGATTCTTACAAGGTGCCAAGTCAGTGGAATTGATGAGATAATGATTCCCTAATTTACGTCTACTTAGTACTTACTATAATTCCACAAGATTCACACCTTTAAGAGAGCATATATAAGGAGGAGCTCTCAGGGCCAAAGGACAGAAACCTACTAGAAGCTCAATTGGAGGGAGATAGAGGCAGAAGCTGGCAGAAGCAAAGGACTATTGGCAGGCCTCTCAGAACCAAGGAGAGAGAGATAGGCCTCCAGAAAGCTAACCGGGCTGCAGGGAAGAGACAATAACTTGGAAAGAGACAATAAAGGATTTGGAATTTAACTCCCGGCTGCATTTGAGGTGATTATTAAATCTGAACTGAACTATTGAACTGAAAAGAAATCTGCTCCAAGAGAACAATACATTTTAGAGAAGAATATTACACAAAGGTCCATTGTTATTATTTACATTTAACAGAGTCCTAAAAATTCTCTCTAGAAATCAAAAAAAAAAAAAAAAGAAATTAAAGAAAAAAGCATAAGTGAAGGAAAAACTAAATCCCCTTTTTATAAGATGATAAGATAATGCATTTAACTCTAGAGCATCAACTAAAAATTAAACAATAGCTTCAACAAAGTTGCATAATATAAAATATACCACACAGATTATCAGTACTTCTGTATATTACTAGCTAACAAAGCTCACAAGGAAGAAAAATTGAGAATTTCTATTTAAAATAATTATAGAAAGTATAATACATTTGAGAATCTGCCTCCCCTGAAATTTATAGGATCTATATGAATACAACCATAAATTACTGCTTATAAAAATAAAGACAGACCAAAATAATTGAAGTAATAATCACTCCCAGACAAAGCAAACCAATAAAATAAAAATTACTACCCTAAATTAATTTATGTATTCAGCAAAGGCAGGGAAGGGAATAAATATTTATGTAGCACCTATTACTCATTAAGCACTATGCTAAGGACTTCTTACAACAATCTTATATGATCTTCACAAGCCTAGGGAAGAGATGCTATTATCTCCATTTTACATTTGAAAGAAATGAAACAAACCAAGGTAGAGTGGCTTGCCCAGGGTCACACAATTAATGAATGTCTGAAGACAAATACGAACTCAGGACTTCCTGGCTCTGGACCCAGTGTTGCTTCTATTGCAGTTTCAAAGGATTACTTTATAGAACTAGAAAGAAAAAAAAAAAAAACCTAGACATTTATCTGTACAAACAAAAAGTCAAAAATCTTAGGGAAGATAATGGGAGAAAAATGGGAAGGAAAGTATGTGAGATCAATGTGAAGCCTTCTTGGAGAACTGATCCCTGCCATAGTTTGGAGTTACAGTTCCAGGAAAAAACCCTTGCCTGTACCCTTGTTTGATCTCACACAAACTACTTTGAAATCTATAGTATCCCTGCTCTTATACCCTGAAAGTTAAATAATTCAGGGACAGCTGGAGCCCAAGATGTGATCAAGTTTTAGGATATTAAAAAAAAAAAAAAAACCATGCTGTTGCCTGTCTTTTGTCTCACTTCATTAGATTATAATAATGGAGAAAACATCCTTTTTCTGCATAAATTGAATAAATTGCTTTCTTCTCTGGTTCTGAAAAACGTGTCTTTGAATTATTTTGGGTTAGTGGTTGCTATTACATGCCGTTTTCTGGGGGCTCATCCAGGATTGTACTCTCTCACTAGCAACTCTTGTCACTCCCAAAGGCAGGCATCTGTCAGGGGAACAGCCCCAATAATCTTTGGACATGATAGGGGAGATCCCACTGTTGGAAAATCAGGAGCCCAAAGAGTTGAACTCGCCAAAGCAGAAACCAGAAGAAGCTCCAACAGAATAAAAAGAGGAAAAGCCTGGGCAGTGGTGAGAAAAATAGTTACACAAGGTGTATGGCATATACTCTGGTGTAAAAGCTGAAAGGAGCCCCTGAAAGGGGCAGTGTCTAGTAAGCCGAGATGAAGCAGGGCCCTGGAATCATTAGAGATAATGATCCAGTGAAAGGGGAAGCACCCAGTAAGGCCCTCAGATGATGAGGGAAGGAGGCAACCCCTCTGTAATTGGTATTCAGTAATAAATCAAAATGTGAATCTTAGAAACAAATTGAAAATTGGGGTGAGTGCCCTAGGTGTAAGTTGGAAGACATACTATTTAGTACAAGTATGAGTCCTCTGAGGATTAGATATGTCAAAAGTTAAATTCATATGTAAGGAATTTAAAAGCGACATGTGGGTGTGAGTCTGTGTTTTATCTTCAATGTTTTTCTCAGTCAGCTGAATTACAAAGTAAAAGAAATGGCCATTTTGGGATTTAGAAGTGCTTGTTTTGTGCATCCTGATGCAAAGTAAGCTGAATTTCTCTTAAACTTTCAAGCTTTTTTCTTTCAAGAGGGGACTGGGAATGACCAGGGCTGCCGCATATGGACTTAGGTCCAGTCCAGCGTCTCCAAAGAATGGTAGCCTCCTCCAATACCCCATGCTCTGGAGTCAGTCTCAGTTTCTCTCTAGATGGGTCCCTATGTTCCCTATCCCAGAGAGTCCCAACTTCTCAGAGGACTTTGGATTCTATAAAAGGGTGTGATCTATCTCCATGTGGCTTGGGGATAGCAGTTTACAAGGAAGAGTACAAAATTTAGGGAGGGGATAGGAACCATTGCCATTTAGCTCCCAGAGGCTTGTGTTCTATCTCAGGTCTCAAATATTTTCATTGCCATTTCAAAGATTTTGGGCAGTCTAGGAAAAAGGAGTTTTTGAGGAGGAAAAGTTTTCTTCCAAAAATGTGACTTAAATTACTGTGTGTTTAAATAGTATATGATAGAATTAGTTTCAACTGATGCACTTGGGAATAAGATTTTAGAAATATATGTGTATTAATATTGTGGTATTGATACTAGAAGTTTAAATTTGTTTTTGATTTGATTTTATGTTAAAAAAATTGGTTCTCTGGTAACCTACAAAGATCACGTTAGTATCTCTTAAATAGATAAAATATGTTGCTTTCTAAATTGTATGTTGGGTAATTTATAAAAATTATGAAATATGCTTTAAAATTTAGCCAGCTCTGCTGGATATATGTATAAGTTTTATGACATTTGGTCCAAAGTTGTTTAGAAATTTTTTTCAAGTGGTTTAAAAACGAGGGACAAGAAAGATTGCTTTGCAAATGCAATTGATACATTTGAATGGAACCTTCAATTATAATTTCACAGGTTAAAGTATTATTTTTAAAATAATTTTTTTCTCAATTGGTGTATGTTGAAATTAGAAACTTAACTGTAAATCACATGAGATTCCTATCCATTTTTATGATAACCTATGTTATGTCTTTTTGGCCATCACTTATGACAATTGTGAAATTGCTAATTAAGTTATTTGCCATAATATTGAAACCTACATTTTTTAAAATAACTTTTTATTGACAGAACCCATGCCAGGATAATTTTTTACACATTATCCCTTGCACTCACTTCTGTTCCGATTTTTTCCCTCCTTCCCTCCACCCCCTCCCCCAGATGGCAAGCAGTCCTTTACATGTTAAATAGGTTACAGTATATCCTAGATACAATATACGTGTGCAGAACCAAACAGTTTTCTTGTTGCACAGGAAGAATTGGATTCAGAAGATATAAATAACCCGGGAAGAAAAACAAAAATGCAAGCAGTTTATATTCATTCTTTCTTTGGGTGTAGCTGCTTCTATCCGTCCTTGATCAATTGAAACTGAATTAGCTCTCTTTATCAAAGAGATCCACTTCCATCAAAATACATCCTCAAACAGTATCATTGTTGAGGTATATAATGATCTCCTGGTTCTGCTCATTTCACTTAGCATCGGTTCATGTAAGTCTCGCCAGTCCTCTCTGTATTCATCCTGCTGGTCATTCCTTACAGAACAATTATATTCCATAACATTCATATACCACAATTTACTCAACCATTCTCCAATTGATGGGTATCCATTCATTTTCCAGCTTCTAGACACTACAGACAGGGCTGCCACAAACATTTTGGCACATACAGGTCCCTTTCCCTTCTTTAGTATCTCTTTGGAATATATGCCCAGTAGAAACACTGCTGGATCAAAGGGTATGCACAGTTTGATAACTTTTTGAGCATAGATCCAAATTACTCTCCAGAATGGCTGGATGTGTCCACAATTCCACCAACAATGTATCAGTGTCCCTGTTTTCCCACATCCCCTCCAACATTCCACATTATCTTTCCTTGTCATTCTAGCCAATCTGACAGGTGTGTAGTGGTATCTCAGAGTTGTCTTAATTTGCATTTCTCTGATTAATAATGATTTGGAGCATATTTTCATATGTCTATAAATAGTTTCAATTTCTTCGTCTGAGAATTGTCTGTTCATATCCTTTGACCATTTATCAATTGGAGAATGGTTTGATTTCTTATAGATTAGGGTCAGTTCTCTATATATTTTGGAAATGAGGCCTTTATCAGAACCTTTGATTGTAAAAATGTTTTCCCAGTTTATTGTTTCCCGTCTAATCTTGTCTTTATTTGTTTTGTATGTACAAAAACTTTTCAATTTGATATAATCAAAATTTTCTATTTTGTGGTCAATAGTGATCTCTAGTTCTTCTTTGGTCATAAATTCCTCCCTCTTCCACAGGTCTGAGAGGTAAACTGTCCTATGCTCTTCCAACTTATTTATAATCTCATTCTTTATGCCTAGGTCATAAACCCATTTTGACCTTATCTTGGTGTACGGTGTTAAGTGTGGGTCAATGCCTAGTTTCTGCCATACTAATTTCCAATTTTCCCAGCAATTTTTGTCAAATAATGCATTCTTATCCCAAAAACTGGGATCTTTGGGTTTGTCAAACACTATATTATTAAAGTTATTGGATGTTTTGTCCTTTGAACCTAACCTATTCCATTGATCAACTAGTCTATTTCTTAGCCAATACCAGATGGTTTTAGTAACTGCTGGTTTATAATATAATTTTAGATCTGGTACAGCTAGGCCACCTTCATTTGATTTTTTTTTCATTAATTCCATTGAAATTCTTGACCTTTTCTTTTTCCATATGAACTTTATTGTTATTTTTTCTAGGTCATCAAAATAGTTTTTTAGGAGTCTGATTGGTATAGCGCTAAATAAATAGATTAGTTTAGGTAGTATTGTCATCTTTATTATATTTGCTCACCCAATCCAAGAGCATTTAATATTTGTCCAATTGGTTAGATCAGACTTAATTTGTGTGGAAAATGTTTTGTAGTTTTGCTCATAAAGTTTCTGATTTTCCCTTGGCAGATAGATTCCTAAATATGTTATACAATCAGTAGTTACTTTAAATGGAATTTCTCTTTATAACTCTAACTGTTAGGTTTTGTTAGTGATATATAAGAATGCTGATGACTTATGTGGGTTTATTTTGTATCCTGCAACTTTGCTAAAGGTGTGGATTGTTTCTAATAACTTTTTAGTAGAGTCTCTGGGGTTCTCTAAGTATACCGTCATATCATCAGCAAAGAGTAATAATTTGGTTTCCTCATTGCCTGTTTTTATCCCTTTAATCTCTTTCTCAACTCTTATTGCCAAAGCTAGCATTTCTAATACAATATTAAATAGTAACAGTGATAGTGGGCAACCTTGTTTCACTCCTGATCTTATTGGGAATGGTTGCAGTTTGTCCCTGTTACATATGATGCTTACTGCTGGTTTTAAATAGATGCTACTGATTATTTTAAGGAAAAGTCCATTTATTCCTATACTCTCAAGCGTTTTTAATAGGAATGGATGTTGGATTTTATCAAATGCTTTTTCTGCATCTATTGAGATGATCATATAATTTTTGTTAATTTGGTTATTAATATGGCCAATTATACTGATAGTTTTCCTAATATTGAACCAGCCCTGCATTCCTGGCATAAATCCTACTTGATCATGGTGTATATTATTCTGGGGATGATTTTCTATAGTCTTTTTGCTAATATCTTATTTAAGATTTCAGCATCGATATTCATTAGGGAGATTGGTCTATAATTTTCTTTCTCTGAAACCTAAAATTGTTAAGGATTATTGATGTGATAGGGTATTGCAGAGAACAGTAGGATATTTTGGGTGACACCAGAAGATGTGCTTCCAGATGTGTTATCCCAAAAATGGAGGGATAGAGTAAGCACCAGGAATGATAAATATGAAATACAGTGAGAGAGCATAGAAAGGGGTTTTAAAAATTAATGATGGAATGGAGATTCAGGAGAAAGGAAACACTCCATGAGGTTGGGATGTGCCTTTAGCCAGCCAGGCTAAATCCTGAAAGAGACTTAGCAACTATTGAGTTGAAGATTAGCCCAGGACCACTCCCAGTAGCCCAAACTTAAGTGGTCTCATTCAGTTGGAGATCTGGGCCTGATATTCCTAGTGAGTGGCTTGAAACTCCAAGATAAGTATTCTTTTTCAATTGGAAATCTAGGCCTGGGGGCATTGACAACATTGAGGGATTCTCATTAAATAGTGAATGGAAGCTCTAGCCTCAGACTGCTATAAAGGACAATTCTGAACTCCAAATCTTTGCAGAAGTCCGAAGTAAGATTGTGCTTTGCCAAGGTACCTCTGTTCTTGGCACAGCTGCCTGCCAGAACTCCTGCCCTCTGTGAAGATACCCTCTTCTCAGTGGTAACTTTTATTTCCCTAATAGGACTCTTGCCACTAAGGAGTCTGTCTTCCTAAAAAAGCTGACTTCTCAGTGCCAATAAAAATCCCTTTTGCCATTCAGACTTTTCAGGTTTGTGAATTCTTTCATGTTGGACCTGCCCCAACCAAAGAGGATTCCCAGCTCAATACTCTACCACTAGACCCACATCAATATGCTGTTAACTGAATATTTGTTTTCATTTTTCAAGTCTGGGGTTATTTTAAGGCAAAGTCATTTGTGATGCTATCTCAAAGGTTTTTACCACTTAGCAAGGCAAGGACCGTCTAAGAGAAGTTTGTTAAATTTCTGGCTAACTGCAATTTCTCTGAAAGTGGTTATTTTAAAATCCATTCAGCAAATCATCTCATAGTTATTAAGTGCATTCACTTTTTAAAAATGAATATGATCTAGAGCTTTCTTCCTCTTGGCACATGGGATAGATAGTTTAGGATTTAAAAACTGGTTAGTGAAATTTGTTATTGAAATTAGATTACAACTGTTATTGTTTTGCTTTTGTTTGAATGATTATATGAATTATTAAGTTAGTAACTCACCATTTAAGAACTGAATTGGCTAAAGTAGGATTACTACCACATGATTGGTTATCCAACTATACCTTCAGACTGAGGCCTTGAAGGATCAGTTTTGATGCTATTATCATCATAAATCTGCTTTTTCCTCTTTTAGCAAATTTATATAATCAGAGTAAGTAATTAATAGAAGCCATGAGCACAGATTAAGTATGTTATATTTTGTTAGTTTTGACCTGAAAATATGAAGTCACTATATCTTATAATTAAATAAATATTTGTCCTGGTCACCTGTTTGTTAAATGCATGTGTCTGTATGAAATAAGGTCCTTTAAGAACCTTATGTAAATATAAAAACAATTGATACAACTGTCTGTGGGATCTATTATTTTATTATTGAAACTGAAGCTGAAATATTTTTCATATGGTTTAGAGAAGAGGATTTTAGTGTACTCAGGTTTTCTTAGTACTAAGGTTTACTTATTTCTTAGATAAGTTACATCTTATGGAATATTTTGTTAAATCAATGGGAAAATTTATAGAAATCTGAGTGGTTTTTAAATGCCTTCAGGCCAACTTTTAATCCCAGAGTCAGGCTCATGAAACTCTTCAAAGTCTACAACAGGCTATAAAGTTTCTTGTGAAATCTATTTTCACTGGTCTCAAAGTAGGAGCCCAAGTGACTCCTCAAGTGAGCCATTGAACCCCCTTCTCCTGAAACTTAAGAGTTATAGGAATACTTGTCTAAAAAAATAAAAATTTTATATATATATATATATATATATATATATATATATATATATATAATATATATATATATATATATACACACACACACACATATATATTGGCAGAGGCTTTACACATATGCCTCATGCAGAAATTTGGGTTAATCTTTGTCACTATGCTGCTTTTGATAAATAAATGAGACCTATTAATGAAGGATTCTGTGAATACCTCTGTGTAATGGGCTGAGGCTTGAGTTGATGCACTGAGGTCCCAAGCACGTGAGGCTAAATAGTAATTGGACCATACTCTATTAATATATATGCTTGGAGAAAGAATGGCCCCCTCCCACTCTTTGTGCAAGTTCTGATGTGTTGTATAGGAAATTATGTTTTTGGTGGGTGGAGGCCAGGGAGTAGAAAGGGAAGCGGAAAGAGAGACTGATGGCTGGCATCTTGACACAGCTGCTCGCATTGCTATCGTGACCCCCCCCATTCACCTCCAATCCCCCTCTGCTAGCTGGCTTCCTGTTGCAGCTGCCTATATTGCTATCACAATCCTTCTTCACCTCAAAAAGAATAAAGATTGAAGATTTTGCTCTTAACCTGAACTCCTGACTCTGGCTGATTTTAAATATGCGGTCAATACATTTGGCGCCCAAGTGTGGGAACCAAGGACCCTACTTTCACTGAATAAGTCTCCTGTGACCAGGAACTTAGGTGAGTATTGTAATAAACAGGGAACTTATTTTCTTAAAGACTAAACTAGTAACCTTTTTTGGCTGAAATGGGCCAGATGCTAGCTAAAGATTCTCCATCCCCCAGCCCAACCCCACCCTCACCCCCACCCAGGAGTGGCGTTATAGAAAGCATGCTTAAGCTGATAGAAGATCAAGGGCTACTTATAACTTGGGAACAGACAGCTAGACTTCTGGGTACATTAAAACACATCTCTTGGTTCTTAGAGAAGAGCAAATCTCTCCAGATAATTGGACATTAATTGGGCAACAGCTCTCCGCATATTACAATGAAAACGGTCTTCATTCAATTTCCATTGAGTCATTCTATTTATACAATATAATACAGTTGGCCTTAAGAAATCGGATAAGTTATAGAAGAAAAGGAAAAAACTCTAGGAATAGCCAAATGGAGAAGCCTCAGATAAAGGAGGAAGATAATAAACAGATTAATGACCATATCCCCACAGGGCATGGAGACTTAAGTGAGGTTCAAGGGTGTGGTGAATCTGAGGCAGCTTCAGCCCCACCTAAGGAGCAGGTAATTGACTCTCCTCCATCAACTCCACCCTCTGGGATGGAGGGAGGAGGGGTAGTGGGGAGGGCAGTGATAGCACCAGCCCCTCCCTCTCCCCCCCCCCCCCAGCATCCAGCCGCTCCTATGACTAGATTGCAAAAGGGACTAATTAAGGCCAAAGTGGAAGGGAGAAATGTATTGGAATTTCAACACCACATTTTTCCTGTAATTCAACAGTTTAATTCTTCAGGTCAAGAAAGTAGAAAATACACTCCTTTTGATATAGAAATCCTCAAAGATCTGAAAAAGGCTTGCACTCATTATGGGGCTACATCAGCTTATGTTAAGATGTTATTACAGAATTTGACTTTTGAAATCTTGATCCCTAATGACTAGAAATCTATAGCAAGGATATGCCTAGAACCTGGACAAAACTATTTGTGGCTTTCTGAATATAGTAAGCTCTGTAGGATACAAGCCCAACAAAATAGTCAAAGTGGAGTTCATGCTGCAATCACCTGTGACCTACTAACAGGTGTAGGTCTCTATACAGATATCGCAGTACAGATTAATTATTCCATAGCAGCATATGAGCAAATTGCTGCTAATGCTATCAAAGCGTGGGCTTCTCTCCACAATTAAGACGACAAGGGTGAGGCCTTCACAAAAATAACACAAAGGCCAAATGAACCTTTTGCTGACTTTGTGGAACGTTTGCAGACAGCTATCACAAGAACAAATGGGAAAAATATAGTAACAGACATTTTGATAAGGCAACTTGCTAAGGAAAATGCTAATGAGGTTTGCAGAAGAATCATACTAGGACTGCACAAGGATGCTCCTTTAGAGGAGCTCATAAGACACTGTGCCACAGTGGGCACAAATGCCTTTTATAGCCAGGTTATGATGCAGACTTCCCAAAATCCAAACATGGGGAGACAGGGTCCCTTGTGGCAAGGGACTTCCAGAGAGACTCATAGATGCTTTCAGTGTGGAAAAGTTGGACATTTGAGAGCTCATTATAGATATGGAGATAGAATGAGAAGACAGGGTGAGAAAATAAAACCCCAAACCCCGCGTCCAAAATGTAACCGAAGCTTTCACTGGACCTCTGAATGTAGATTGACCCAGAGAAATGAGAGGCAGGGCCCAGTTCCAAGGTATCAATCAAAAGATAGGTGGGGCATGATAGCAACTGAGATTACACCCAGAGAGTCTTTAGAAATTCAGGACTCTGATGTCATCAAACAACAGAAAAGCAATCAGGATTACAGTTGGGGAGGTTACAGGCCTTTTAACACAACAGGGCAGTGTCCAGTGCAAACAGTTCCACTATCTTTAGATAATCACCAGGTGATGTGGAGAGATCCAGAAAGTGGTAAATAGAAGGGAATTAGATAGGTTAACTGCTTGGGGAAGAGGGTTTGCTTATATTTTTACAGGAAGAGAAGGAATCAGATGGGTGCCAATGAGCCATATTAGCCTTGTCCACCGCAGAGAGACGGAGCAGACCCTTGAAATGAAGGAGAAGACCCAAGAAATATCGGGTGGTCCTGTTGCTGATTGTGCTCACCATTGAAAGAGCATGGCAGTTATGGAGTTTGACTCATGAACATAGAAAATTGTTGGACTTCAAAACCCTCAGGAATCACTGGATTCTCTGGGACATGATAAGATTGTTATAGAACTTGAAAACCCTCGGGAATCATTGGATTCTTTGAGACATAAGATTTCAAAACCCTCAGGAATCATTGGATTCTCTGAGACATGATAAGATTGTTATAGGACTTGAAAACCCTCAGGAATCATTGGATTCTTTGAGACATAAGACTTCAAAACCCTCAGGAATCATTGGATTCTCTGAGACATGATAAGATTGTTGTAGGACTTGAAAACCCTCAGGAATCATTGGATTCTTTGAGACATAAGATTTCAAAACCCTCAGGAATCATTGGATTCTCTGAGACATGATAAGATTGTTGTAGGACTTGAAAACCCTCAGGAATCATTGGATTCTCTGAGACATAAGATTGTTGTAGGACTTGAAAACCCTCAGGAATCATTGGATTCTTTGAGACATAAGACTTCAAAACCCTCAGGAATCACTGGATTCTCTGAGACATGATAAGATTGTTATAGGACTTGAAAACCCTCAGGAATCACTGGATTCTCTGAGACATAAGATTGTTGTAGGACTTGAAAACCCTCATGAATCATTGGATTCTTTGAGACATAAGACTTCAAAACCCTCAGGAATCATTGGATTCTCTGAGACATGATAAGATTGTTGTAGGACTTGAAAACCCTCAGGAATCACTGGATTCTCTGAGACATAAGATTGTTGTAGGACTTGAAAACCTTCAGGAATCATTGGATTCTTTGAGACATAAGACTTGAAAGCTCTCAGGAATCATTGGATTTTCTGAGAAATGATAAGACTGTTACAGGACTTCAAGATCTGCTGGAATCATTGGATTCCCTAAAATATAAAAAGACTTTTGCAGGACTTCAAAAACTTGGGGGGATCATTGGGTTCCCTGACAGGTGAAACAATGGACAATAGATTGAGCAATTCACCTTCAAATGATCAGCACAAGACAGCTGTATTGACCTGTTTCAGGGGTCTGACTCAATCTACTGAATCTTCAATCAGCTTAAACCCCTTTAAATGGGACCCTGTAAGATAACTCAGTTCAAAGTCCATTCTCAGCAGGAAGTTTCAGAAGTTGAGCTCATCACCCCATGCCCTAAAAGACGTTGGGCCCCATTTGAGAAGGAACTGGAACTGGTTGGTGAATAGACCCCAAACTACCCAGTATCTGAGTGGGTTTCCTGTAAGGAATCCATCAATCCTGTGAAGAGGGGAGGTTAATGCTATCTTCTGCTGCTTAAGATAGGGACATCAGGTTAAGATTTGGTTTAATATTACTAGGAAAGGATATCACATAAACAATTCATTTTGATGCTTGTCCAATTAAAGAATTGTAGAGGCTTGATCAGCCTTGACAAGTAGGTACAATTGTGTCCTAATAGGCTTTTATGGAATTGCCAGTCCAATTTGGAATAATGTTTGGTTTGCTACAAGGTCTAGACATTTAAAAAATTCAGATCAAATAGTAAGTTGGTTATATGTAATAGGCATAGATCTCTTAGGAAGATTTAGAATCAAGTTAAGGATATAAGGTAAGTGATAGATACCAATACCTTTACAATTGGTAAAGTAAAAATAAGTTAAAAAAAAAAAAAGAGCCTGAACAAAAAGCAATTTCTATGTCTGTCCTGCAGGTTACCCCATGTCCAGATAATACCATGCCCTTTGGGTATGGAAAAACACTAGAGTGAATTCTTCCTGTTCCCAAAATAAAATTCCTGGGGGAAATTGCAATACTTTATACTAATCCCTTATCTCTAGAAATTAAAAAGCTTGCCTCTTGTAGTAGGATGAAAGATTGCAAAATCCACAGACTGTAGAAGCATGTACCCGAGTCTGGAATGTAACTGAGACTAGCTCTGGCAATTTCTTGGATGAGCATTCCCCAAGCAAATCTTGGGGAGGTAACACTCTCAAACTGGCTTTGCCCAGGAATTGAGTGGCACTTGTGCACCAATCCAATTGGCTATTCCTTTTACCTTGGCATTCAATGAAATAAGAAAGACTAAATCAGGAAGAATTAAGTCAGGGGTAGTAATTGATGAATTCAGGGCTTGAAATCTAGTTTTGGATTTGGGTCATTTCTACTCTGGTGAGTAGCATTAGCAAAATGGCATGGGAAAATAGAATTGCTCTAGAAAGGTTAATGGGAGGAAGAGGAGGAACATGTATTAATTACAATTGGAAATTTCTCTCCTAGTACAGGCCTATCAGAAGAATTAGCTAAGAATTAAGGGATTAACTATCCATCCTGTGTAAGGAGATCTTTGCAGAGGTTAATAGTCTTTTATGAAGTGGGATGTAAAAAATTATTAGCCAAACGTGAGAGATTAGAAAAGGATGTGGAAACCAACTTATTAAAAAGAAAAAAAGTGGAATTATGAAGAATAGATGGGCACTGGTTATTTTCACGGTTGTGAAAATTGGATTAGAGAGATAAAACTTGAATTGGAGGATTGAAGCTCACAAGGACAGCAAGGAATAGTCAGGGGTAGAGTTTACCTTCAGGGACTGGCTATATAATGAAAGATGGAGATTCATGTCCTATAACTTCTGTAATATTCAATTAATGAGGATTCAGGGGTGGGACCTCATAAATCAGGAAGATAGGGGAAGTCCTGAAGAGGAGATAGATACAGGAGTTGAAAAATTGTATCAGGATTGGTGTGAGAAGTCCTCAAATGGTCAAAAAGAGGAGGCATTATGTGGGATCAATGTGAGCCCTTCTCAGAGAACTGATCCTTGCCAAAGTTTGGGGCTGCAATCCCAGGAAAACCCCCCTTTGCCTGTACCTTTGCTTAATCTTGCAAACTAGCTTTATAATCTATAGTCTCCCTGTTCTTGAACCCTGAGAGTGGAGTAAGTCAGGGACAGCTGGGGCCAAGATGTGATAAAATTTTTAGGCTATAAAAAATCTATTCTGTTGCCTATCCTTTGCTTTACTCCATTAAACTATGATAATGGAGGTGATGCCCTTTTTCTGCAGAAACTGAATAAACTGCTTTCTGCTCTGGATCTGAGAAACATCTATCTGAATTATTTTGGGTTAGTAATCACTATTCTACACAAAAGAACCTAGCCATATTAGATCTCATACAATACTACAAAGGAGAAATCATCAAAGCAATTTGGTACTAGCTATTTAATCAGTGGAACAGAATAAGTACACAACATAAAAAAGCAGACAAAAAAATTTATAATCTAGTATTTGCTAGAACCAAAGACATAAGCTACTTAAGTAAGGACTCACTCTGACAAAACCTTCCATGAAAACTGAATATCAATCAAGAAATGTGTTTAGACACATACTAGATAGATAGATAGATAAATAGATATAGATATACTATATACTATATATCAAGGTAAATTCCAAATGAGTATATGACCTCGATATAAAAGGTCATATCATAAACAAATTAGAAGGACAAAGAAGAAATCATCTTTCTGATCCTTAAGCAGGATGATAATTCATGACTAAACAAAGGACAGAAGATCACAAGAATAAAATGAATAATTTTGATTATATAAAAAGTTTGTACAAACAAAATTAATGTAATTCTTATAGCATTTCTTTTTGTAGTGAAAAATAAATGCAACCTAAAGGGATATATGTATGCATATATATATTGGAATATTACTGTGCTATTAGAAATGAAGAGACAGTTTCAGAGAAGCTTGGGAAGATTGATATTAACTGATGCAAAGTAAAATAAGAAAAACCAGAAGGATAATTTATGAATTAACATTGTGTCAAAACAGACAGTCTTTAAAGAATTAACTTTGATCAATGGGGCAATCAAACATTATTCCAGAGGGCTGATTAAAAATGTTGCCCACCTCATGACAAAAAGGTCATAGACTAAAATGCACAATGAAATATATATTTTGTGATGTGGCCAATGTAAGCTTTTTATTTTTACTTGACTATGTTTATTATAAGAGTTTTATAATTTTTTATTTAAGGATGAATAGAAAAAATGATCATCAAAAAAGAAATCTGGGAAGAATTATATGAACTGGGACAACTTATAAAATAACAACATTGTAAGAAGGCAGTTAAGTGACAAGGTGGATAGAGCACTAGGCCTGGAGTCAGGAAGACTCTATCTGAATTTAAATGCGTCTTACATACTTACTATCTATGTGCTTTGGGGCAAGTCATTTAACGCTATTTGCATCAGTTTCCTCATTTGTAAAGTGAATTTTAAAAAGAAATGGCAAAACATTCCAGCATCTTTTTCAAGAGAACTCCAAAATGCAAAGTTGGACATTTCTGTCTCCCCTGTTAGACTGGAGTCTCCTTGAGGCCAGAGACTGTCTTTTGCCTCTTTTTGTCCACAGCACTTAGCACATAATAAATACATAAATGTTTATTTATGTTCCATTGTCTTGGACACTTTTTACTTGCTGGCAACTCTGATAAGCTAATTAGATGCCCTGTATTAATTAATCTATTGTGCCATTAACTTCCATTCCAATTTCATTTTAACAAAGCTTCTGGTACATCAGGAATGGTGGTAATAGCATTGTGAAAGATCTAGAAACTACAGTAAGAGGACTATTAAAAAAAAAAAAAGATTTATAAGGATTATTATGTAGTATAAGTCATTTTGCTTTGCTCCAGAAGAACCTGGAGCAGAAGTGACAGAAAAGCATCTCTGAATCTCTCTTTATAGTATTTAGTCCTCTACTAGATTGTATTGGGACACCTCTGGAACTACAATAAGTTTTTATAATGATTGGTCTATTTCTGATTTACTTATCACTCTAGCCTTAGTGCCTGAATTAAGATTTCATACTAGGGATTGGTTCTTCCTTCTCCTGCTTTGTTAGGTGGAAAGATTGGCTCTACTTGTTGTTGACCTAAGTCTTCTAGTTTTCCTTCCATCTTGTAGAGTTATTCTCCCCCTACTCTGGATCTTTGAAGTTCAGATTTCTGGGTCTTAAGGCCTTCTCAGGATAAGTCTCAGGACAGATTAGTAGAGGCCTGGACTGGCCTTGCCCAAACCCTGCCAACATTGGTCTCTATCAGGGGCTCCCATAAGGACAACTCACAAGGGTTCCCAAAATGCTGACTATTAAATCTTCAGCATGAGCCTTTATTCCCAAGAAATCAGCAGCTACAAATCAGGGCTTGATTTGTGTTGTCAGAACTTAAAAGTGATGGAGAAAATGTTCATGATGCAAATTAATCTTTTTTTTATTTTAATTTTATTTTATTTAATAATAACTTTGTATTGACAGAATCCATGCCAGGGTAATTTTTTACAACATTATCCCTTGCACTCGCTTATGTTTCGTTTTTTCCCTTCCCTCCCTCCACCCCCCGCCCCCAAGATGGCAAGCAGTCCTATATATGTTAAATATGTGATGCAAATTAATCTTAACAGTGTGCCATGAGCAGCAGAGCGTTGGTGGTGAAACATATATCACCACACACCTCTCCCATGGTCTTCATAGTTTTCAAGGTCCCAGCTACTGGGTCCTGACCACGCTGGGGCTTTCTACTGGAGCCTTCCATTTTTGTTTCCTCCAAAATAGAATTCTTCAGGCTACATGTGTTTCTGGCTGAGCTGAGGTTACAGGTTTGTTTACCTATCTTTGCCCTGACTTTACTGGAGCCCTCCTTTCCTACTGCCCATGGACTTCTGGCTGACTTTTTATACAGTTTTAGGATAGCAAAAGTCACTTACTGTAGTTGCTCATTGCACTTGCTGATCATTATTCTAGATCAATTTTTAGGTTTTTGCTGCAGTAGGGACAGAGTTGATCTGCCTGCCTCATTCAGTTCAGAAGTCCTCTCCTTTCAAATTTAAGATCTTCCAGTTCTGTGATATGGATACATTTGAATGACAGATTAAACACAAAAGTGGGTTTTAGACATGGAAGATAGTATAAATATATCATTAGGATAAAGAGCAGGCTAAAGACAGGTATCTTTTAGCTCTTATTGAATCATTTCAAGAAGACATCACAGAGAAGAAGCATCTAAAAAAATTACTTTCCCACTTTTCTTAAACTACACATCTCTTGTTTCTTTAAGAACAGTTCTACCTTCCAATCAGGGCCAGGCAGGAGGCTCAATTGCCTCCTGTATCCGTAGCTACAAATGAGGTCACAAATAGTTCCTTCTTCTGACTCCTTTCCAGCTATTCTTTCCTGAGACATCTTAGCCTTCTTGTGGGATCAGGAGGGGTTACCTGGGCACAGGATGGGAAATCTCTACTCCAGAAACCAAAAGTCAAAGCAAAGGGCCAGGGGACAAGTCCCAGGCTTGGAAGAGGTAAAAAGGAGAAATGGGGCTGTAAGTGTTGAGGGAGGGGACTTAGGGGAAAGGGTCAAGTGGCACTGCCTTGGGATGCACCTGCCAACATTCAGCTCCATCATCCCATCGCATTATCCTATAGGGAGATATTGATCATACATGGCACAGTACCACAACTTACATGACATTCACACTACAAATATATTCAGTATCAGAGTTAGCCCTGGGTAAATTTGAAAAGCATCACTTTACTATATATATTTTTTTCTGATCTTTCTTCTCTTTCATTAGAACCCCATCAGAAGACTGGAGTCCCCAGAAAATCTCACTAAAGAAATCTAGAGGCTGTAAGCCTCTAAAAAAAATATTTATTTTTCGCTGAGGTAGTTGGGGTTAAGTGACTTGCCCAGGGTCACACAGCTAGGCAGTGTTCAGTGTCTGAGGTCACATTTGAATTCAAGTCCTCCTGAGTTCAGGTTGGTGCTCTATCCATTGTGCCACCTACCTGCCCCCTAAAAAATATATTTCTTACCATTCTTTTTTTTTTGAGAAGATGGGGGCTACATCCTAATCTTTGATTAAATAACTTATCTATATCTTAGATTCTTAAAGTTGCTGGAAAAATTTAATTAAGAGGTTAAGTGATTTGTCCATCATCACACAATCCATATGTGTTTTGAGTGTCTTGAATCTACATCTTCATGCCAGGGGATTCACTATACTATTCTGACTCTCAAAAGTCAATTTAAAATTTTTGAATCCAAAAAACTAAATAAAGTTAAGGCAAGAAACAGCCTGCTATATTGAAAGAAACACTGAATTTGGAGCCAGAGGACCTGGTTTCAAATACCAGCTCTCCTGCTGACCTTAAAGTCATTTAACCTCTAGAGTTTCAAATTCATTATTTGCAAAGTGGGAGTGATAATATTCTCCCTATCTACACCAGGTCTTTGCAACAATTACATGATTCAATTTAAGTTTTTGTAGGGTACTGATAAGGTCCAAATTGCCAAAATTAACAACAAAACACTCATTAATATTGTAGTCTCAAAAGTGAAAAATGATTTCCCTCCCCCAATCTCTCAAATTAGATCATATAAACACAAATCCTGCCTAGAATATGGAGACTTGATTTCTCATTAACACAAATGTACAAACATACGCATCTCCATGATACTTTTTTTTTTTGGTAGGGAAATAAATAGGAAAAAATAGGCTTAGACATCTCCTAACATCTCATTCATTTTTCTACAGCTTCTAACCTACTTCTGTTTCTGATGGGACATAGTGTATTCTTCCTAGTCTTGCTGAACTAGATTAAAACACAGGAAAATATTTTTAACAAAATAAAATAATATAATATAAATTGTTTTAAAATTTTTAAAAAATTTTAATTAATGAATAAATTATAAAATAAATTTATTTAAAATAAAATAAATTATAATCTAATAATATACATTAAATATACTAAAATTATTAATAAAATACAATAAAACATAGATAATATATTTTAAAACCTAGTGAATATGTGACTTACAAAGATCCTTATGTATGGATTAGTGGTCCATGTTTTTCTACTTGAGTTTGATACCTTGGGCTAAAGCACTCTTACTCCTCTGCAGCCAGTTGCCCTTAGTAATTGGCTCTTTATGTTCTCTTCCAGCAAAAAAGAGATTCCCTAACCTCTCAAGAGAATCTGGATCCAACCATGGAGACTTTGTTTACTGACACATCACCATCCAGGAATGAGAGCCGGGCCTGGCAGAGTCAGCCAGCTATGGGAATTATGATACCTATACCCCCATACTCCAAACTATGGGAAGCTGGAGATGGGGGTGAGAAGGAGGAGAATCACAGGTACCACCAGATAAGGAATACTCTGGTGTCCTTGATACTGACGGAATCTGAACTGCTCCCAGAGTAACAGACACTCCACCTAGGACTTTTTGGGTATTGAGGAACTTTGACCACCATGTGAATATAGGGCATTCCTAGCTGTCAGAGGCTGATTCCTTAATATACTCAGCCTTTCCTGATCACATGGAAAGGCAGGAACCAGAGAAGATGGAATAAAGGGACTGGCACTTCTCACTTGGTTGTGACTAGAACAGAATCCCAGAGTTGAAAATTGTTTGAGCACCATATCACTAAACTAAAAAAAAACTTCCCTTTTGCATGCACTATTTCACTGCTCCCATCTTAATAAAACAACACCAGAGAGCCCCCACAACTTTCCATCCAAAAAAGAAAAAAAAAAGATCTCTTCCCCCACTGATTGGTCAAAGTTCCACCATTAAATTTTAATTTTCTGTTCTTTCAAGCTTTTTGGTCCTAAGAGATTCTTTAAGATGTGTGTGTGTGTATGTACACACATGCATATGTATGTGTAATATATATAAATATGTAGTTCTGGTAAGGGTAAGTTTTAATTATCTAACACCTTGTCTACCTCAGAACAATCATTGGAAGTACATAAGGTAACAAGAATGGAGAGAAGAGAAGAGAATTAAAAGAAAAACAAACTTGAAAGGTGTTAAAATTTTGTCCTTGGGTTACTATTTTATAAGAAAAAGAATGAGCTTTATCCACTGGAATCCTAATTAAAAACCTTTCATCTTCAGGTGAAATGTCAACATAATTTGAAATAAGGTAATTTGTGATGCCAATGTGAAGATATTTGGTTGGACTTGTGATAATGAGCACAGTCAACCAAATAATGAAATAAACCCATTACCTAAGTATAGTAACATTTTACATAAAGGATACCAACCATTCATTTAGCAATGTCAAATAATGAAAAAGTATTTTAAAAAAAAAAAGAAAAGAAAAAAACAGGTTTCATCTAGATAATCTAAGTCATTTGTCAGAAGTTCTTATAATTTATTCATAGAACTGCTCCTATTGACTCTTATTTTGTAAAGAATTCTGATACATTTAAAAACTGATTTCCCAACTCTCAACAGAATAGCTTCAACAATAAATCATAAAAATGACCACTGGGACAAAACTTGCTACATCACCAGTAAAAAAGTAATGCACTCAGGGTGACATCAAAAGAGATAATAGAAGACTCAAGAACTCAAAATGCATCCCAGTCTATGATCATTTAATATAGGAGAAAATAGCCCTACAAGGCAAACTGTAATGTAATTATTATGACTTCTAGTCATTCATAAGATTATTGAATTATGTTAAACATGTTATGTGGGCTAAAGATTGTAACACAGAGAAAGTTCTTTTCCAAATTGGTGCAACTGTTTAAAAAAATGTACTAGTGCTTAGAGAGCAAGTTTCAATTATCTAAGACAAGTCACCTATGAGAAATGTCTCAATCCTGGTGATACTGGATGAAAGAGGTATTATTGTGCTTAAGAGTAAATAAGACTTTGAGAAATTGATTTTTAGGAGTTAAAGGATAATGAAGACAAAAGCATTGAATCCTATTTAGCCATGGAATTATTTTGCTGCATCCAGCTCTTATGCCCCTAAATGTGTATATGTGCCTTAATATCACTATGAATATAATCTTTCCCTTAAAAAGTTTTCTTCCTCTATCATCTTTATTCCTTCTTCTATCCCTTTTGCCTTCTCAGGTTAACCAGACTTTTCAAATTACGTTTCAGAGAGACAGCCAGATGATATAGCGGATAGAACACCATCCCTGAAATTAGGAGCACCTGAGTTCAAATGTGACCTCAAATAATTACTCCTTCCTAGTTATGTGATTCTGAGCAAGTCATTTAATCCCAATTGCTTTGGGGCAAAAGAGAGACAAACAAAACTTCAGAATTAAATATCTTTTCTGAAGGAAATTTAGCAGAAAATAGCAGTAAGACAATGCTATCCTATTTATAACAGGGAAATACCATCATCTTCAGCTATAAAGATAACAGATCTCATTTTATAGACCACGTAGATACTTCTATACAGTTCATTCTCCCATACTAGTCCATAATAAAAAAAAAAATGAAAATTCAATTATCACTATTCTTCCCTCAGAATCGTTTATCTTATTGCTTTTTTCATTAAAAAAAATACTAATCCTTCGTCTCTCCATCCTTCAATGCTGACCAATATTATATACTTGACCTCCTATTGAAGAACAATGAAGTAACATTGTCCTGGTCCATTTAGAAAAATCTACTTATTAACTTGACATCATGGGATTATTCAGCCTGAGGAATAGATAACCTTGCTTTGGGGAGCAAAGCTGGCCTATGCCTTTTTCTGGCAGTCCACTCCTTTTCTGAAGAAAGAAAATAGGCCTCAAATTCACATGGTCCTGAGAAAGGACAATAGGAATCACAGAATTTTAGAGTAATGAAGGATTATAGAAATGGCTATTTTTTACAAAAAAGAGAAAGGAAGCCCATAGGAGTAATATCCTCTGTCTAAGGTCACATATAATAATAAGCAGGAAGCTGGACTCAGAACTCAGATCCAATGAGTTTTACCTATTGCAGCATTTTTTTAAATACAATAACAATTATATTGTGAAGACAAAAAACTTGAAGAATTTAGGGATGGCCAACTATAATTCCAGAGGACTCATACTAAAATATGCTACCTACCTCCAGTTACACAAATGATAGATTTAAAGTAAATAAATAAATTTATATATATTAAAGGTTGCCCATTTTTTAATTAAAGCCTTTTATTTTCAAAACATATGTATGTCATACATTTTCAACACTGACCCTTGCAAAACCTTGTGTTCCAAATTTTCTCCTCCCTTCCTCCACCCCTTCCCCCAGATGGCAAGTAATCCAATATATGTTAAACCCAATATATGTATACATATTTATATAATTATCTGCAGCTTTTTTTTTTTCATGAAGCCCACATCAATCCTGTCAAAGAGCCCATGTCCACTTCTACCTCCATACCAGTTTAGAATGGCAAGTTCAGGAACACTATGTTGCTATGTTCTTTATTATGTATGAATCACACTTCTTCAATTTCAGCTGTATCAGTTGTAGAGTATCAATCACCAGAGAGAGTATCAATCATCAGAGAGCAGAGACAGTGTTTAATCACTTTACAAAGTCCCATATGCCAAGCATCATGGCCCAGGACTGTTTCTGACAAGACATTTCCAGGATGATGATGTGAATGTTGTTGAGGCTCCAAAAATCACTCCTCTCTATAGGGATAGTTCAGGAATTCTAAAATTAAGGGGGGAAAATCCATCTAACCAGGTTTTTCTAAAACAGCATTTCCAAGAATTCAATCCAATTCAATGGTTCTCTGGAAAGATGGCCAAATAATAGTCCCATACTCTCCACCTCCACTTCCAATAAGAAGGGTATCAAATCAATTAAATGGACAACAAAAGAAAAATTTCTGCAAGATAATCTCCACAGAAAAACTTTTAATGGCAAATCTGCCTTTATCAGATCCATAGTCCAACTGACTGATTGCTACAGTAGTTCCTACTGTAGTCTTCAATAACAATTTTTGTCTCAAGTCTAAGACTGCACTTAAAATATAAAGTTGATAAAAATCTTAGGAAAGCAAAGGAAACCGAAGAAAGAATGGAGGAAACAATTCAAAAATTCAATGAAATTGATGTGGGTGATGTAGACACCAGATGATGGCAGGGACTAAAAGCTGGGGGTTTGATCATGTGAAGAATTTGAATGTGACTGATTGGATGGAGTATTTCTCAGTACTGAGTCACATGATCTCTGTTCCCAGAACTGGGACCCTGGGGGGGCTCACATGATCTCTGGAGGGATAATCCCTTTGAACCCTGTGGTACCGGAAGTCAGTGAAATTGCAAGAAGTGATGTGACCTGTGGGAGGCAGCCAACATTGGTGACCATTGGTCAAGGATGATTACATCCTTTTAATCTAACTAGTGAGAAGACTCTAGTTTTTTGCTTTTAAGTCCTGGGTAAGCCAGAAGCTGGCCAGGTTCTAAGAGCACATGGCAGGAGTTGGGATGGTTCCCAAGTATGTCTGGGCTTCTCTCTGCAGGGATTAAATAAATGCTTTCTCTTTGTATCTGAGATGTCTCTGACTAGTTAATTTGGGAAAGAGGGTCTTGTACAAGTCCCACACAAATTCACAATGGCCATTTTTTTTTTTTTTTGCAATTTTTTATTTAGGAAGAAGTTACTAACAAAATGAAAGAATACAGTTAGATACCAAGAATGATAAATATGAAATAGAGTAAGGGAGCACATGAAAGACAAGTTCCCCAGTGGAACTCACAATTACCCTATGAGGATGGGGTATGCCCTTAACTGGCAGGCTAAATCTTGAACAGGACTTAACCTAAAAGAGTTAGTTATCTGTAAGGAGGAGAATTGGGATTGGGAAGCATAATGAAGTTAGAGGAGATACTGATGAGGGGAGCCCCAAAACCCTTTCCCTTTCTCTGACTCTGGGGGGAACACTAAGCTCTTCCCTGAGAGACCAGCCCCAGGGAATCAAGATAAAGTGGTTTTCATTCTGTTATCTGGATGGGACTGGTTGAGTCCAGTACCACTTCTAATTCTATTGAGTTGGAAATTAGCCTAGAGACACTCATTCAATTCCAAGATTTTCTATTCTGATTCCGCTCAAACTGCTCCCAGCCCCCATCAAGAGCTGCTCCAGCTTCTAGCCAAGGTTTCAATTATAAAAAGAGGCAACTAGGGGCTCACTCCTTGCAGAGAGGTCCCCTTGCAGAGGACCTAACATGTCATGCCTAGGAACCTCTCTCTCCCCTTGGCATAAGCCTCTGCCTGCTGAAATGATATTCTCCTTCGGCATTACTCTCTCTTTATCTTTATCTCTTCCTCCTGTTTCCCTAACAGGACTATGCCCTCTTTACCTTTTTGCTGGGATTTCTCTGCTAGAGAATTTCTCTGTTAGAAACTTTATATCCCTCTGTCGGGACCTTCCCAAGGAATTCAGTTTTTCTAGTAAAGGCTGACTTCCCCATACCAATAATAAACTTCTTTGCCAGTCTAGCTTTTTGGGTTCGTAAATTCTTTTACAAAGGACCTCTGTGTCAACCAAAGGGGTTCCTACATCTCTCTGCTTTGCACCAAATCCTAGGGGAATGGAGGGGACACTGCGCCAAACCTCATCATTTGGGGACCCAACCCCAAACCTCTTCACTACCACATGGCACGAGGGAGGAGTAAAGAAAAACTTAACCTTAGGGACATGACTGGGATTTCTGACAGTGAATGGCAAGATGAGACTGCTTGAGACCTCTATAGAGGGTGGGTCTGGGGTTTGACATAACTTGGATTTTAGACTGATGACTACCCCAAAGGATGGGACCATGGTGCTAAAGTGATGTCTATCCGTGCCTTCTTCTTGCTTGGCTCAAGGATCAATTCTTTAGTTTCTCTCTGCACACACCATTCACGACCTCATCAAAATATTAGTCAAAAAGACATATTGGGAAAAAGGTGAAATAGCTATTATAAAAAAAAAAAATCCCGAGTACAAAAGACCAAGCAAGTATTATCTGGCTGCCTGAAGAACACTGAGCTTTTTATATATCTATATATATTTCAAGAGAGCTTAAAATTTACCAGAAATGTAAAAGCAAAGGGCAAAGTGCAAACTGATAAAAACCTACAATTTCTCACCAGAAACTCTACATAAATAATCCAGAAATATGATTTCCAAATCAGAGCTAATAGGTTACAGAAAAAAGATACTGCAATTAGCTAAGAAGAGACAGAGTATATGCCATGAAACTATAGTCATAATTGCATAGCATTATTCATTAAATATAGGAAAGAAAAAAATTTCAACATTATCTTTTAATAATTGATTTTTACTTCTCTTGTTTCTTTGATGAAACTGGTCTCCACAGATTCAAGTTCTCTTCTGCAGCTATTTCTGTAATGCAAGCCATAAATTCTGTCCTCACAATTCTCAGTTCTCTTCTAAATCACTAAGAAACAACATGTTGTGGTTTTGATGTGAACTATTATCTTCCTCTGTCAGGAAGAAGTCCAAATCCTGTTTGCATAGAATAACATGAAATCAGAATTTATTAATTCATCCATCCTGTCTCCAGGATGGCATCTTTAGTTAGCATCTTTAGCATCTTTAAAGATATTCACAACAATCTTTGAGATAGATTCCCATACTTTTAGACAGGTTTTAGACCTCTTAAGTCAGGTGCATTCCATCTAGCTCTCTGATCCTCCATTTTGAGTCTGTCACTGGGCCTAAGAAACCCCAAGGCCATGTTTCCCCTATTAAAGATCTACTGAGGAGGAAAATCTTTGCCAAGTTCCTTTCAGAACTAAGCCTACTATGAGGAAGTCTCTCTCCGCCTCAGTGCCTTCCCTGTAATGGTGCCTTTCTCTTTATTCAAGATCACTAACCTGCCATTCAATAGCTTACTCTTACCTCATGAAGTAGTTACTTTCTCCTGGTTAATTGTGAGTTTCCTTGAGGAATTTGTCATTTTCCTTGCTGATATATGCTCTCCCAACTTTATTTCATATTTGCCACTTCTGATACTTATTTTATCCTTTCATTTTGTCTGTAACCTATTCTGCTAAATAAACCTGCTTTTGTCAAAGGGAAGAGCTATTGTGAATTTGTCACATGTTTACTTTGAACTAGTATTGTTACCTCAACCACATCAGTTTCATTTTCTTGAAGACCACAAGGTCCTTTGTCTTAATTGAATATTGAATCATTTTCCTTTGTTTTGCAGTAATTTATTCAGAGATAATCTGAACAAATTTGTTAGACCTGAAAGCCATATTTCCTTCTGATGTTAATGGTCTTTTCTCTTTTGTTTTACCTGCTTATGCTTAAGATTTTTGAGTTCTCTTTTTTCTAAGACCTTAGGTTATTTTTTTTTAATTCCCCTTATTTTTTCCCATTGCTCACTTTTAGATTTTTTTCTAGCCCTTTGGGTACTAGATTTCAATACATCTCAACTTTCTCCCATGCTGAATAATTCACAGTTCACCAGCATATGTCTCTGTCCCATTTTTTTTTTTGGGGGGGGATAGACCTAGCCCCAGATGGAAGCTGGACTCTCCCTCAGGCTCAGTGAGGTGCTATATGGTTCCATAAACAAAGAGCCCTCTCCCTATATTCATTAGCTAGCTCTCTGTCCAGTAATACAGAGCACTTAACATCGTCAGCACAGGTATGGCCTGTAGAGATTTCTTATGACTTGGATATGGCTGTCCACGGCTCTGGGAGGTCTGAAAGGTGGGAGAAAGTCAAGGGGAGTGTTTGAGCTTTATTACAAACCCATAAACACACTGTCCTGTCCTTCACTCTTCTGCAGAGCTTTGTTGCAGCATAGAATGATGCTATGGCATTGACTAATCAAGGCCTCAGCAGATTTCTACAGTTTGGAGCTGAGCTTTCTACAACACTAGAGAAAGGGGATGGGGTCAAAGTGTGGGTTTTTGTCTTGATGCATGCCTAGTTGGACAGATTTCAGGAACATGGCAGGTGTCTGCTATATTATGTCTCATAAGAAAAAGGATAAGGGTTTGAGCTCAATTTATCCTGAAAGTTTTCAGTATAATCATATAGGGCAAGACTTCTTAAACTTTTTTCCACTTGTGACTCCTTATCACTGGAGAAATTTTTACATGATGCAGAGTCTATAAATATATAAAATAGATATATAAATTAAACATTTACTGATAAATCATAATTTCACAATAATTTCAATTACAAGACAACCCCCCCCCCCCATGAACTCATGAACCATAGTTTAAGAAGCTGGAATATAAGAAGAAAGTGGATTTTTAATAGACTCTATTAACAGACTCTTCCACATCATGGTGATTAGGGGTGTGGCTGATGATCTGAAAAATCTGTATAAAATTTTTTGGTTCTCCTTTGTAGCAGAGAAGTCTGAATGTTTTCCTTTTTCTTATATAGAGTGTTGACACTATCTTATTGTAAAATTTGGGTTAAGTATTTGGTCATAGGCTACGTGTTGTCTGGGACTTCTGCAAAATTCCTCCAAACTTCTCTTTTAATTTCTTATGTTGACCCCAATATATTGAAATTGTGATGGAGAAAGTCTCAATGTGGAAGAGATAACTATATTTCTAAGCATTTTTTTAAATTTTATAATAACTTTTGTTGACAGAACCCATGCCAGGATAATTTTTTACAACATTATCCCTTGCACTCACTTCTGTTCCGATTTTTCCCCTCCCTCCCTCCACTCCCTCCCCTAGATGGCAAGCTGTCCTATATATGTTAAATATGTTGCAGTATATTCTAGATACAATATACGTGTGCAGAACTGAACAGTTCTCTTGTTGCACAGGAAGAATTGAATTCAGAAGGTAAAAATAACCCAGGAAGAAAAACAAAAATGCAAATAGTTTACATTCATTTCCCAGTGTTCTTTCTTTGGGTATAGCTGCTTCTGTCCATCATTTATCAATTGAAACTGAGTTAGGTCTCTTTGTCAAAGAAATCCACTTCCATCAGAATACATCCTCAAACAGTATCGCTGTTGAGGTATATAATAGTCTCCTGGTTCTGCTCATTTCACTTAGCATCAGTATGTCTCTCCAAACCTCTCTGTATTCATCCTGCTGGTCATTTCTTACAGAACAATAATATTCCATAACATTCATATACCACAATTTACCCAGCCATTCTCCAATTGATGGGATCCATTCAATTTCCAGTTTCTAGCCACTACAAACAGGGCTGCCACAAACATTTTAGCACATACAGGTCCCTTTCTCTTCTTTAGTATCTCTTTGGGGTATAAGCCCAGTAGAAACACTGCTGGATCAAAGGGTATGCACAGTTTGATAACTTTTGGGGCATAATTCCAGATTGCTCTCCAGAATGGTTGGGTTCGTTCACAACTCCACCAACAATGCATCAGTGTCCCCGTTTTCCCGCATCCCCTCCAACATTCATTATTATTTTTTCCTGTCATCTTAGCCAATCTGACAGGTATGTAGTGGTATCTCAGAGTTGTCTTAATTTGCATTTCTCTGATCAATAGTGATTTGGAACACTTTCATATAAGTGGTAATAGTTTCAATTTCATCATTTGAAAATTGTTTGTTCTTATCCTTTGACCATTTATCATTTGGAGAATGGCTTGATTTCTTATAAATTAGAGTCAATTCTCTATATATTTTGGAAATGAGGCCTTTATCAGAACCTTTAACTGTGAAGATGTTTTCCCAGTTTGTTGCTTCCCTTCTAATCTTGTTTGCATTAGTTTTGTTTGTACAAAGACTTTTTAATTTGATAAAATCAAAATTTTCTATTTTGTAATCAGTAATGGTCTCCAGTTCATCTTTGGTCATAAATTTCTTTCTCTTCCACAAGTCTGAGAGATAAACTATCCTATGTTCCTCTAATTTATTTATAATCTCATTCTTTATTCCTAAATCATGGACCCATTTTGATCTTATCTTGGTATATGGTGTTAAATGTGGGTCTATGCCTAATTTCTGCCATGCTAATTTCCAGTTATCCCAGCAGTTTTTATCAAATAATGAATTCTTCTCCCAAAAGTTAGGATCTTTGGGTTTATCAAATACTAGATTGCTAAGCATTCCTTCTGAGAAAATCAGAAGTGTGTAATGTCTTTGAAAGAAAATGACCAGACAAAAGAAATTTAAGAAAGGCAAACTATATTTGGAAAACTTTTAAAGAGCTAAATGATGGCCTCAAATTTACTTCCTGAAACAGAGAGAAAATCCCACCAACTTTTCAGTGAATTTTTGTACCTCTTTTTCCATTTGACCAATTTTGCTTTTTTAAGGATGATGAGGTTCGGCTCCTCTCAATTCCTGGTCAGGGGGCCAAATGATGAAGTTCAGTGCAGGACAAGGAGTTGTGGGAACTCCTTATGGCGGCGCAGGTCCTTCATAAATGAATTTACAAACCCAAAAAATTAAACTGTCAAAAGAAGTTTATTATTAAAGATCTAGCAGAGAAAGTGAATAAGGTCTTGTTAGGGAAATAGGAGAGAGAGATAAAGTGGAAGTAATGCTGAAAGACAATATCATTTCAGTGGACAGAGGGTTGCAGCTTATGCCAAGGGGAGAGAGAGGTTCCTTGGCATGGAATATTAGGTCCTCTGCAAAAAAAAACAAGTTTAAAATTGCCATTTTTGTAAGGAAATCTGAGACAGAAGTTATAACTGAATGAGATTCCCTCAATGCTGTTACTGCCTCCAGGCCTAGATAAGACTACTTACTTGGAGTGGTTTTGAGCCAATTTTCAGCTCAGTAGAGGTCCTCAGAAATCTAGATCTCCAAATCTAGATCTTGAGATTACTTAAATTTGAGCTAAGTAGGGAGTGGTCCTGGACTCAACTAGTCCCACCCAGATAACAGAATGAAACCACTTTATCTCGATTCCCTGGGACAGTTCTCTCAGGGGAGAGCTTTTCTGAGGGAGTTCCCAAACTTTCCCCCCAAAGAGAAAAAGTGAGAGAGTTTCGGGGCTCCCCTTGTCAAGGAGACCTTCAGTGAATTTTTGTCATTTGGCCAATTTGTTTTTTTTTTTTTAAGGTGTTATTTTCTTTAGTATGTTTGATGCCTCTTTCCCCAAGACATTAATTCTCTTTTCATAATTTTCTTTACTCTCATTTCTTTTTTCAATTTTTTCACTACCACTTTTATCTTTTTAACTCTTTCAAGAATTCTTGTTGGACTTGGATCCAATTAACATTTTTCCTTCAGGCTTTGTTTGTAGTTGTTTTCTGAGTTTATGTCTTGGTCTTTCCTCTCACTGTTTTTTCTTTGTTATTTACTCATTTCTTGACTTTGAATTTTATGTAATGTTGGGCTCTGCTTACCAGGAGACAGGAGAGCACTGTTTTGAGCTTCATGCTTTTTTTGTGCTATTATTTTCAGATGTAGTTCTAAAAGTCTGCAGGTTTTGGGTGCTTTCAAGGTGGTATGATATGGGGAGAAGTATAGTCAGTTCTTTGGTTTATTCTCTGATTTCTACCCAGAAAAGGACACTTGTCTGTAACTTCAAGAATTAGCACTCCTCTTGGCCCTGGAAGTGAGATCAGACTCCTATTTCTCTAAGAACAATTCCCAGTATTCACCTCTGCCCTGAAACTGCAAAGCAGAAAATTGTGTATGTACAATAGTTTCCAATCAATATGAGTTGTACTTAGGGTTAGCTGCTGCTGCATGCTGCCACTGTTATTGCAGCTGTGTGCAGGGTTGGGGGGGAGGAGAAGGGAGGACAGGTTTCTACTACAATGTCACAAACTACAATTGCTGACTTCCTAAGTTTTCTTAAATGATAAAAATGTTCTGCCCTCATTTTTTGTTGCTCTGCTACCCCCAAATTTTATTTGAAGCATTATTTTAAAGTTGTTTGGAAGAGAATGTTGAGAGAGTTCAGCTGGATTGCCTCTTCTCCATCATCTTGACTCTGCCCTCTTCTTGTCCTCTCAATAAACCACATTATTAATGAAAATAATTTTAAAAGTAAAAAATAAATTTAAAAAAATTTAAATTAAAAATAATAAATTAAATTTATTCAATAGACACAGTATGACAAAATATATGGTAAAATACAATAATAATTTTTGTTTATAACACTACAAAGCATGAGAATAAAGAGACCTGCCCTTAATATGATCACATATATCTATCTAAAACCAACAGCTAATATTATTTGTAATAAAAGTTTCCCAGTATGATTAGAATAAAGCATGAGATTATATTTCCATTATTAATTGATAAAGTTCTAGAAAAACTAGCTATAGTAATAAAATAAGAAAATAAAACAGAAAACATAAACAAATAAACAATTTTTATTTGAAAAGGATGATTTAATTTTAAAACTCTAAAAGTTCAACAAAATAATTAAATGAAATTAAATGAAACTATTAAATGAATCAGTAAAGTAGCAAGATATAAAATAAACCCACAGAAATTATTAGCAAAATTTCCAAAAGGAAAGATAGAAAAATTTCAGTCAAAATAACTAACATGCATAAAATATGTGTTAACCCATTTTGACACACACAGACATATAAATAGAATTACAAAACTGCCTCGAAAGAAATAGAAGACAAATAATTAGACACATTCTTTGTTGATAGTTGGGCTACACTAATGTAATAAAAATGAATTTATCAATATAGTGCTATAACAAATTATCACCAAGTGACTTTATAAACTAGTAAGATAGTAACAAAAATCATTTAAAGGAACACGGATCAAGAATCTCAAGAGGAAATAATGAAAGTTAAATGTAGGAATGAAGATGGCCAGCAATAATAGATCTATATTTTTAAAAGCAATAATGATCAAAATTATTTGCAGAGGTGGATATTGAAAATTATCTTTGCATGTACTTTGAAAAACAAAAAAGCTATTATGACAAAAAATAAATTAAAAATGAAGAAATTGAGGTCATCAAAAACCAAACAATTTTAATAACATGATACTTAAAAGGTTTTGACATAGGCAAAATGAATGAAGTCAAAATCTCTATATTTAATATCTTATAGAAACTTGATAATAAAGATAATTCAAAAAATAAATATGATCAAGAGCCATTCAACAATAATTAAATACTTGGTCAAAGGATATGAACACATATTTTTCAAAAGAAGAAATGTAAATTATTAACAACCATATGAAAAAATTTTCAATTCATTAGTAACAAGAGAAATGCAACTAAAAAAACTTTCAGGTTTAACATCACATCTAAAACTGGTAAAATGATAAATGACAGAAATAAATCCGTACTAAAGGAGCTATGGGAAGATTAGCAGACTAGTACAGTATTGATGAAATTATGAATTCATTCAAACGTTCTGGAACACAAGATTCAATCATGTAAGAAAAATCACAAAACTCTTCATTCCCTTGGATCCATATACCCCAAAGTTGTTAAAGATAGATCCCATACATTCAAAATAATGGTAGCAGGATTTTTTGTGGCAGCAAAAAAAGTGGAAACAGAATAGATGACCATAGATTGGAGAACTGCTAAACAAAACATGATATACAAATAGGGACTACAACTGTGATTTTATTAGTATAGGAAACTCCCAGGCATGTGTACATGTAAACATGCATATATATTCACACATGCACATATAAATATTATTGTTCTATAAAAAATGTCAAATAAGAAAAATTCATAGAAATATGGAAAGACTTGTGTGAACTGATATAGAACAAAGAAAGCAAATAAAATTATATAAAGACTATAAAATATAAATAAAACAACTAAATAGCAACTGAATTCAGATGAATTACAATGACCAATCTTGGTTCCAAAAAACAGGTGACAAAAAACTGAGGTCCCCTCAGTGGAGTGTTGGAGAACTGGAATATATCATATATTCTCAGAAGCAGTCACTGTATCATTCAGTTTTGCCTGAATATTTTTCTTTGTTACGAAAGATGTTACAAAGTTGTTGGAGGCAGGGAAATGCTAGGAAGGGAGATACAGCATAGAAAATGATTGTGATGTTTTTTTAAAAGGCATCAAATAAAATATAAAAGGAAGAAAAATATTTCAGCAGACAAAGATGGGAAAATAGAAGCTCTCATTAGGTCCCTCCTAATTCAATTTCAAAAATTGTCTTTGTGGCAGGTGGGGAAATCTTACAAGGAGGTTCAAGAAGCAAATCAAAAACAAAAGGAACTGGATCTCTCAATGACCAGGGGAGGCTCATGGTTTAGGACTGGAATTATGCAACCAGGGTCCTTCCTCATGCCCTGTCACTTCACAGTCTCGAAGTCAAGACAACAGGACTTCCCTTTCTCTAGGGTCTTATTTTCCATTTGTTTTAATTTATTTATTTTTAATACATATCACTTTATGAATCATGTTGGGAGAGAAAGATCAGAAAAAAAGGGAAAAACCGTAGGAGAGATGAAAAAAAAAAACAAAACAGAAAAAAGAAGCGAATATAGCATAGGTTGATTTACATTCAGTCTCCTTAGTTTTTTTTATGGATACAAATGGCATTCTCTGTCCAAAGTATATCGGGATTACTTTGGATTTGAGATACTGAAAAGAACCAAGTCTTTCATAGTTGACCTCACACAATCTTGCTGTTATTGTGTACACTGTATTCCTGGTTCTTTTTGTTTTGCTCAGCATCAGTTTATGTAAATCTTTCTAGATCTTTCTAAAATCAGCTTGTTCATCATTTTTTATAGAACAATAATATTCCATTACCTTCATATACTACAACTTATTCAGTCATTCCTCAATTGATGGGTATTTACTCATTTTCTAATTCTTTGCTACCACAAAAAAAAAAAAAAATGCTACTATAATTTTTGCAGGGACAGCTAGGTGGTGCAGTGGATAGAACACTAGCCCTGAAATCAGGAGGACCTGAGTTCAAATGTGGACTCAGACACTTAACACTTCCTGGCTGTGTGACCCTGGGGAAGTCATGTCAGCCCAATTGCCTCACACACAACAACAAAAATTTTTGCATATATGGGTCCTTCTTCCTTCTTTATGATTTCCTTGGGATACAGACCCAGTAGTGGCTATTCTGGGCCTAAGAGTATGCACAGTTTGAGAGCCCTTTGGGCTTAAGATTGTTCTCCAGAATGGTTGGACTATTTCACAATTTAGGATCCTATTTTTGAACAAGAAAATCTTCCTACCTAATTTAGTCTTTGAAAAGAGGACAGGAACAACTCTAGACAAAATTTTGAAGTGGGGGAAAAATTGTTTTTGGTATTCTTCCATCTCCCCATTTGTATTCCTCTCTTATTTCTTCTTCTTCTTCTTCTTCTTCTTTTTTTGGCTGAGGCAATTGGGATTAAGTGACTTGCCCAGGGTCACATAGCTAGGAAGTGTTAAGTGTCTGAGGTCATATTTGAACTGAGGCCCTCCTGATTTTAGGGGTGGTGCTCTATTCACTACGCCACCTAGCTGCCCCTCTCTTACTTCTTGATATCTCCTCCTCTAACTCCATACTTAGGTGCTAAAAGCCCTCAACTTTTCTAGTGGCTCCCTCCATGATATCCAAAAACCTATATCACCATTTCCTTCATTCTTGCCTTTTCCAAGTTCCCAAACTACTGCTCCTTCTTCCCCATGAAGAGTCTAAATCCCTCAATAAACTTAAATAATTTACTAAAGGATGACTACCTCCTCATCCCCACTGTCACCAATAGCAACAACTTTACTTTTTTTTCTGTACTTTGAAAGGATAGTGGGACAGCTAAGTGGTACAGTGGATAGAGCACCAGTCCTAAAATCAGGAGGGCCTGAGTTCAAATCTAACCTCAGACACTTAACACTTCCTAGCTGTGTCACCCTGTGCAAGTCACTTAACCCCAGTTGCTTCAAAAAAAAAAAAAAAGGATAGTTTTTTTTAATTTTCTAAAATTATGAATAATTATTTTTTCTCATGCCACACTCATTTATCAAAAAGAAAAAACTTATAACAGATATGCATAGGTCAGCAAAATAAATTCTCACAAGGGTCATGTACAAAATATATATGTCTTATTTTAATACCATTACAGCCCTGTCTGGAAGAGAGTATTAATGAATCATTAATCCTTTGAAATCATGGTGAGTTGTTAAGCTGCTCATAGTTGTCAAGTCTTTCCAAATTGTTTGGAAGAAGGAATTTATTAATTCAAAGGAATCCTAATTGCTATTTTAGAAAGCACTGAGACATTTCATTGGCAATGAGACACTCCTGGAGTCTTATGGGACAAATAGAACATTATTATTTGAGTTTCACTGGGTTATCAGAATTGATGGGTTTTTTTCTTGTTTTTCTTTTTCCTTAATATTTTATTTTCCTCAGTTATATATGAAATAACTTAGCATTTGTTTTCAAAACTTTGAATTCTAGATTCTTTCCCTCTTCTCCTTCCTTACCCCACCTCATTGTGAAGTCATGCAAAACATTCCCATAAGTTATGTTGTGAAAGAAAATTTAAATCCCCCTCAAAAAAACCTCAAGAAAAATAAAAATTTTAAAGTATGCTTCAATCTGTATTCAGACAATCAATTCTCTCTCTGAGTGTGGATAACATTTTCCATAAGTCCTTCAGAGTTGTCTTGAATTATTGTATTGCTGAGAATAGCAAAGTCATTCACAGCTGATCATTTTACAATATTGCTGTTACTTTGTACACAGTACATTTCACTTTTCATGAGCACATAGAAATCTTTTTCTGAGGTTTTTCTGAGGACATTCTGCTCATCACTTCTTATAACAAAATAGTATGCCATCAAGAATTGGGAGGAGATTTTTTTGAGACTTCAAGCCAATCTGTTCTGTGTTTCATCTCTTCCCTTCTTTCTCCTTTCTTCAGCTTAGCCCAGAAATGTTTGACCTGTTCTTTTATTTTCCTTGGATTGGACTGTGACTACTTGACAATAAAGTTATCTCCAAATTCAGCCTTGCTTTTTGTGGGAGCAACTAGCCATGAGTATAAATATTAGCAGCTACCCAGGACTATCAGCATAACTGCCTCCTCCCTAAACCACTAAAATAAACTCTGTTTATCTATGCTAATCTTTAGCATTTTTTGCTCTTGGAATATTGTCTAGTCACAATTTCTTTTTAAAATTACTGAAAGTGGTTGACAGGTCATTCAAATTGGCTTGCTGAGAAGGTAGGCCTGAAGAGGTTGAGGAAGAAGAGTTCCACAGATACATCGAATGTAATAGTTCTGACGCCACAAGAGTGAAGCGCGAATTGAGTACTTAGTCACTTGCCTTTTATCTATCACTTAGAAAATGCTAGTGCTAATTAATTCCAGTAGACTTGGTATGGAAAATGCCATTCATATCCAGAAGGAAAACTATGAAGGTTGAATGTGAATTGAAGAATATGTCAAATTTCACCTTTTTTATTGTCATTTGCATTTACTTTCTTCTGTTTTTTTTTTCCTTTTGTTTTATTTTTCTTTAACAGCATGACTATGGAAATATCTTTAAAATAATTGTGTGTGTATAACCTATATCAGATTGCTTGGGAGAGGAGAGAGAGAAGGGAGGGAAGAAGAAAAATATGGAATTCAAAATCTTACAAAAATGAATGCTGACAACTCTCTTTATATGTAATTGGAAAAATAAAGCACTATTGAAATGTAAAATAAAAAGACACAAAATTTAAAAAGCCTGAAATCGTACTATTCTGGATAAATAAAAGTAAGTTAAGAATGCACAAAGGTGTGGCTGCATAAAATTCCAACCAGCCTGAGAGATTACTTATCTCATATTCCTCCACCTTTGGTACCAGGGATATCTTTGTCCATTGTGAATCTCTGGTATAAATTGGGATGTTTTATATTGGAAACTGACAAGATGTACTTCAAAGAGGCAATGAGAAGTCAAGAGGACAGAAATGATCTTATGATGAAGAGAGCCATCTACAATCAGAGAGAGTACTGTGGCAACTGAGTGGGGATCACAACATAGCATTTTCACTCTTTTTGTTGTTATTTGCTTGCATTTTGTTTTCTTGTTTTTTTGTTTCCTTTTTGATCTGATTTTCTTGGGCAGCAAGATAATTTGTATAAATATGTATATATTAACATATATTTTAACATGCTTAATATATTGGATTATTTGCCATCTAGGGGAGAGGATGGAGAGAAGAAGGGGAAAATTTGGAACACAAGATTTTGCAGGGGTCAATGTTGAAAAATTATCCATGCATATTTTTTAAAGTTTATTAAAGCTTTTTATTTTTCAAAACATATACATGGACAATTCTTTAACATTAGCCCTTGAAAAACACCTTATGTTCCAATTTTCCCCTTTCCCCTCGCCTTCCCCTAGATGGCAAGTAGTCCAATATATGTTAAACATGGTTGAAATATATATAAAATCCAATATATGCATACATATTTATACAATTATTATGCAGCACAAGAAAAATCACATCAAACCAGTAAAAAAAAAAAAGAAAGAAAGAAAAGAAAAAGAGAAGCAAAATAAAATGCAAGCAAACAACAACAAAAGAGTGAGAATGCCATGTTGTGAACTACATTCAGTTCCTGCTGTCCTCTCCCTGGGTGTAGATGGGTTTTTTCATCACTGAACAATTGGAATTGGTTTGAATTATATCATTGTGGAAGAGAGCCGTGTCCATCAGAATTCATCATCATATAGTCTTATTGTTATGTACAATGATCTCCTGGTTCTGCTCATTTCACTTACTTCATGGAAGTCTCTCCAGGCCTCTCTGAAATCACCCTGCTGGTCATTTCTTACAGAACAATAATATTTCATTGCATTCATATAACACAATTTATTCAGCCATTCTTCAATTGGTGGGCATCCATTCACTTTCCAGTTTCTTGCCACTACAAATAGGGCTGCCACAAACATTTTGGCACATACAGGTCCCAGTAGTAACACTGCTAGATCAAAGGGTATGCACAGTTTGATAACGTTTTGAGCACAGTTCCAAATCACACTCCAGAGTGGCTGGATTCATTCACAGTTCCATCAACAATGCATCAGTGTCCCATTTTTCCCACATCCCCTCCAACATTCGTCATTATCTTTTCCTGTCACCTTAGCCAATCTGACAGGTGTGTAGTGGTATCTCAGAGTTGTCTTAATTTGTATTTCTCTAATCAATAGTGATTTGGAGCACCTTTTCATGTAGCTACAAATAGTTTCAATTTCTTCATCTGAAAAATTGTCTGTTCATATCCTTTGACCATTTATCAATTGGAGAATGGCTTGATTTCTTATAAATTTGAGTCAATTCTCTATATATTTTAGAAATGAGGCCTTTATCAGAACCTTTGACTGTAAAAATGTTTTTCCAGTTTGTTGCTTCCCTTCTAATCTTGTCTCATGCATATGTGTTGTGTCCTGCTTTCTAGAGCCCCCACACAGAGGTGAAAAAAACATATTGTTTTAGTGAAGAAGTGATGTGGCAAGACTTCCAAGGATGGCTAAAATATGGAGTCTGTTTATTCCTAGTTCTTTCCCCTTTATATACCCTCAGACCCCTTATATAAGCAATACTGTGCATGCGCTAAGTATATACTGTGCCTGTGGGATCACATAAACTTGCTATTGTAGGTAGTTTGCCACCTGGTATTGCTCTGGTTCAATCACAACATAGATTGTCACTGCTCCCTTACTTCTCAGGAAGGCGGAGAGCCCTTAGGGGAGATGGGGAATCAAACCAGACATTGTTAGCAGGTTCCCTTTGTGCTGAAGGGTCTTATACCTTATCCAGAGTTTTCTCACTATCTGTGGTCCTCTACATATATGTTTTAAAAATAAAAAGCTTTAGGGGCATCTAGGTGGTGCAGTGGATGGAGCACCAACCCTGAAGTCAGGAGTTTGACTTTGAATCTGGCCTCAGACACTTAACGCTTCCTAGCTGTGTGATCCTGGGCAAGTAACTTAACCCCAATTGCTTCAGCAAAAAATAAAAAATAAACAAATATAAAAAGCTTTAGTTAAAAAGAAAAGAAAAGAAAAGAAAAAAGAAAAAAAAAAGAAATTGGGACAGGAAGAAAGTCAAGATGAAGAAATAGGAAATAAAGAGTTATGAAGGTTTTTTGATCCAGAACTTAATCTAACTGGTATAGGGAACTCCTTTCACTCATGTACTCATGCCATTTATCTGTAACTTACTCTTAAAAAACAGTCTGGGTCACAGAAGTTGTGATTTGCCCATGGCCACACAACTGGGGTATGTCAGAATTCAAGTCTTTTTGACTACAAAGCTCAGCCTATATGCATTTTGCCAAATGCTATCTCTGGGACAAGGGAAAGTATGACAAAATTAGTATTATAATAGCATTTTAAATTTTATATAGCATTTTCTTCAAATCAGTCCCAAGGGAAGAACTATAATCTTTATTTTACAGATGGAGAAAATTGAGATGCACAGAAGTCCTTTCAAAGACATAGAAGCTGGAAGTTTCAGATCCTGAACTTGAAATCATATCTTTTGACTCCAAGTGAAATGTTTCCTATATTCTGTACAATAGTAATATGCAAATCCTCACAAACTATTGGAAGATAGGGTTTTTAAAGTGTTTTTAGGCCCGTTATTTCAGAATTTTGTCAGTTTTTAGAGATTCAATTCAAATTCTCTTCAAAGAGAGAATGTGACCCCAAAACTTGGCCTTTAACAATCCTATTCATCTCTCCCCGGCATATAAGGTATAAATAGTCTTGTTGTAGGCATACCAGGTCTATCCAGATGTAACTGGTGTGGGGAATGGGATACCAAGAATATATTGTCATCTTTTGGTCTAACAGATCTTTAAATATGGTATTCATAATCTACTAGAAGACTATGGGCTCATAGAGTCCAAACAGCATCTTGGTACTCTATTAACATTCAAACCAGATTTAGTATAGTTTTTCATACAATTAATTGAATAAGAACTAAATTGATCTAGTTTTCTGTAAATTGTGGTACCATCAAACCTAATCTAAAAGATTGGAGATCAATGGGAACATATACTAAACGCAAATGGTAACTGGTTCAAGAACCCGACAATCATTACAACTGTGATAATGCATAATCTAGTTCTTTCTGGAGAATATCTGAACCCTGTAAGAAGTAAATAGACAGATTAATCCCAAAAGAGAATTAGTTTTCAGAAACTCCCAAATCGCCTTTTCCCCTAATTCTAGAAAAAATAAATTCGCTCTACCAAACACTGGGATGAAGATGAAAAGATGTAGACCTTAGAAGGGTTGAACACATTATAGTGGCCCTTCAACCCAAAGGAGAATGAATGATAAATGGCAAATGAAAGATGAATAAAATCTTGATCTATTATTTCCCAAACTGATTGAATCTACCATTCTATACAATTCAACAAACATTAAAAATGCAGGCACCTCAAAGGGTAGGAACTTCTGCTTTTTTGTCGTTGTATCCTCAGTGCCTAACAGAATGACTAGTACATAGTGCTTAGTAAATGCTTTTTGTTAGAAACTTGAATGTCTACTCTGTGTTGGGGATGCAAAAGAAAAAAAACTAGTCCCTGACTTCAAGGAGATCCTGTTTTATTGGATAAATACCTCAGTGTACCCAAAAAAAAGTTATTCCTTCTAGTTATATATACATGATTTTTAATCCCAAGAAATTTAAGGTAATGTTAAGGAAAGCACACTAATGGTGGTGGGAATCAGTGAAGACTTGAAAGAGGAAGTGACACTCTTGAGCACTCAGAGATTATTAAACAATGTCAAGATTTCAGAGGATATATTGGTCTGGAAGATGGAATATGATCGGTATGTATGGATACAGAGATCAGGGTAGTACTCATGACCATTTTTTAAAAGAGGAACAACAACCTTCCCTCCCTCGGGAGCTAGTTAGATATTTAACAGGGAAGATACCCACAGAGCATCTCACTTGGTCACATATAGAGATTGAATTGGAGTTCATGTTATCTTAGAGAGAGTCAGAGTCAGGCTACTCTGATCTGTAGATCAGTGACATAGGGTCTATAGAATGGGACAGGAAATCTCACCTCCATGGTGAAGGTAAAGAACTCAACTATTCACATTCCAAAATTAATTCCAAAAGATTATATGATTAAATTTCATATCAAAAAAATTTTTTAAGAAACAAATTATATACCATTACAACTAGAGGAAGAGAATGAATTTGTAATTGAGCAAGGGATAGAGGCAATTATAAAAGTTAAGATAAATAATATATTGATTATATAAATTTGGAAAGATTTTATCCAGAATTAAATATATATAGAATTTAAAAAGCAGATATCTGGGGAAAATATAAAGAATTCTAAAAAGCTATTGATATCCAAGATATACAGACAGCCAACAGATCATATATATATAAAACCAAAAGCCATTCCTTCTCTGTCTTTTGTCTTTCTTTGTCTTTGTCTTCTCTGTCTCTGCTTCTGTTTCTCTCTCTCTCTCTGTCTCTGTGGTTAAGGAGAAGTTGTCAAAGGATAGTTATCAAAAGAACTGCAAACTATTAATAACCATGTGAAAGAATGTTCCATATTGTTAATAATACAAACTCTTATTAAAACCTATAGTTTCTTCTTATACTCCAAAATTGTCAAAGATAGGAATAGTCAACATTGGGAGTGTTATGAGAAGACAAGCATATTAATGCATTGTTGGCAAAAGTGTGAATTGGTAAACCTCACTGAAAAGTAATTTGGAATAATGAAAATAAAATTATTAAGATATCCATTCCTCTTGAAAATATCTTTCCCTTTAAAATAGCTATTCCCTATATGTTTGCTAAGCATAGATCATAGGTATTCCAAAGCTTGCTTATGCCAGCTTGTAAGCATTTACCTCTTAGAAATTGATAAATGCTATTAATAAAGTTTTGATTTATTATTTTATTGATGATTTAGACTTAAGAAAATGATGGAGAAAATGTTAATAATGCAGATTAAACTTTAAAATGCTATGCATGCTTTTTTTTCCCCGAACAGCTGCTTGTTAAACATCTATTAGAACACTCCTATATATACCTCAATAATGTCAATGACAAAAGAAAGTCTCTATATATTCTTTTGTGTGTATGTTTTATTTAATATTTTCCCTAGTTACATTCAAAACAAAAATTGTTTTGCATTTGTTTTTAAAAATTTTGAGTTATAGGTTCTCTTCCTTATCCTCACCCACAATTAAGAAACCACTTATGAAGTTACATAAAACATTTCCATAAAAGTGGGAGAAAAAACCATAGGTCTTGTACTCTAATGAAAATAAAAATCCTCAAGAAAAATTAACTTTCGAGAGATAGAGACAGAGATAGAGATGGAGACAGAGAATGTTTCAATCTGTATTCAAACACAATCAGTTCCTTCTCTGAGTATGGATAGGATTTTTCATCATAAATCCTTCAGAGTAGTTGTGGATCATTGTACTACTGAGAACAGCAAAGTTATTCACAGCTAGTCGTCCCAGAACATAGCTCTACTTTGTATACAGTATATTTCACTTTGCTTGAGTTCATGGAGGATTTTCCAATAATATTCCATCACAAACTCACACCATAGTTTATTGAGCCATTCCCCAATTGATGGGCATCCCCTCAATTTCCAATTTTTTTTTTTACCCTGAGAAGAAAGTTTCTATGAATATTTTTTGTCTATATGGGTAAATTTCACTTTTTCTGGATCTCTTGGTATTCATGCCAAGTAGTGGTGCTATTAGGTCAAAGGATATGCATGAATTGTAGTTCTTTGGGCACAGATCATATCTTTTGATCATTTATCAGTCAAGGCATGGCTCTTATTTTTTATAAATTTGATTCAGTTCCCTCTATGTTTGAGAAATGAGGCCTTATCAGAGAAAATTGCTTTGAAATTCTTTTTACAATATTTCCCTCCATTTATTCTCTTTCTCCTTTAGCCCCCTCAAAAGTGTTTTGGTACTGACTACTCCCTCTCCCAACATGCCCTCTCTTTTATCACCCTCTCCCCCCTTTCCATATTCTATTCCCCTCCTATTTTCCTTCAGAGTAAGATAGATATCTATCTTATTAAGTATGTATGCTATTTCCTCTTTGAGCCAATTCTTTTGAGAGTAAGGTTCACTCATTCACCCTCTTAATTCTTCTCTTCCCCTCACTGTAAAAATTTTTTCTTGCCTCTATTTTATGGCAGATAATTTGCATCATTCCACTTCTCCCTTTCCCTTTCTCCCAGTACATTCCTCTCTCTCACCCCTTAATTTCATCATTTTTAAAAAAGATACTATCCTTTCATATTTAACTCACACCAGTGCCCTTTGTCTATATATATTCCTTTTGAATGCCATAATAATGAAAACATTCTAATGTGTTACAAGCATCATCCTCCCATGTAGGAATGTAAATAGATAAACTTTATTAAGTTCCTTTTGATGATCATTTTCCTGATTAATTCCTCATGTTTCTCCAGAGTCTTGGTATTTGAAAATCAGATTTTTCATTGAGATCTGGTATTTTCATCACAAATACTTGAAAATCCTCCTCTATTTCACTGTATAACCACTTTTTCCTCTGAAGAATTATACTCAGAACTGTTCGATTCTACACACATATATTGTATCTAGGATATACTGTGATATATTTAACATGTATAGGACTACCTGACATCTGGGGGAGGGGGTGGAGGGAGGGAGAGGAAAAATTGGAACAGAAGTGAGTGTAAGGGATAATGTTGTAAAAAATTACCCTGGCATGGGTTCTGTCAATAAAAAGTTATAATTATTTTTTTAAAAATTATACTCAGTTTTACTGGTAGATGATTCTTGGTTGTAATCCCAGTTCCATTGCTGTCCAAAACACCATATTCCAAACCCTTCAGTCCTTTAATGTAGAAGCTGCTAAATCTTTTGTTATTCTGACTGTGGCTCTACTATTTGAAGTGTTTCTTTTTGGATGCTTGCAATATTTTCTCTTTGACCTTGAAGGTTGGGAATTTGGCTATAATATTCCAGGGAGTTTTCATTTTGGGATCTCTTTCAGGAGGTGATAGGTGGATTCTTTAAATTTTTATTTTGCCCTCTAATTTTAGAATATCAGGACAGTTTTCCTTGATAATTTCTTGAAAGATGATGATCAGGTTCTTTTTTTGATCAAGTCTTTCAGGTAAACCAATAATTTTTAAATTATCTCTCCTGGATCTATTTTCCAGATCAGTTATTCCTATTTTTTTGGGGGGGGGGGGTTGGTTTTGCTTTATTATATCTTGATTTTTCATAAAGTCATTAGCTCACATTTGCTCAATTCTATTTTTTAAGAAATTATTTTCCTTGGTGAGCTTTTGTACTTTTTTTCCTAACTGATCAATTTTGCTTTTTAAGACATTTTCCTCGTTAGCTTTTTGCATTTCCTTTTGTACCACTCTCAATTCTTTCCCTAATTTTTTCTCTCTCTTTCTTGAGTTTCAAAATTTCTTTTGAGTCTTTCCATGGCCTGAGCCTAATTATTATTTTTCTTGGAGGTTTTGGATGTAGGAATTTTGATTTTTGTCATTATCTTTTAAGTGTGTGTTTTGATTTTCCTTGTCAACATAACTTTCAATGGTCAAAAACTTTTTTTTTTGTTTTCTGCTCATTTCCCTAGCCTATTATTTGGCTTTTAACTCTTTGTTTAACTAGCGCTCTATTTCTAGGGTGGAGGGTGCAGTCCCAAACTTCAGGAGTATTGTGCAACTGTTTCCAGAAATCCTTCTAGGAACCTGACCACAAGCCCTCTTTTCTGCCCTGGAGCTGTTAGGAATGTCTCTGCTCCACGGTAGTATAAGATCTAGTGTGCTAAATCAAGAGAGTTCTGCTTTGCTGATGTTCAGTCCCAGGTTAGGCTGGGATTACACTGGTGCCGCTTGTGCTGGGACTGCAGGCCCTCATCCTAGTGTCATAGACTTTTGCTACTGACCTAAGTTGTCTTTGGCTGGAAAGTGTTCTACTCCATCTTTTGGGTGTTCTTATGCTCTAAATTTGTTTAGAGTCGTTCTTTAAAGGGATTTGGAGTGGTTTGGGAGAGAGGTTGGGTACCTTTTCTCTGCCATCTTGACTCCACCTCTATTCTTTAAAATTTACAATACTTTTTGTGGTTGCATAGAACTTTAAACAAAATGGATTCTCATTGAAAAGGGAACGGCTTAGCAGTTGTGGCACATGAATATAATAGAATATTACTATTATAAAATTAAGGCTTGGATGAATATAGAGAAGCATGGAAAGACATGCGAACTGATACAAGATACATTAAGCAGAGCCAGAAAAACAATAAACACAATGACTACAACAGTGGGAATGGAAATAACAATAGCCATAAAATAATCAAAGCTGAAGAAAAAGCAAGTTTGGCCCCAAAGAAGAGATATGAGATGACACTTTTCCTTTCCTCTTCTCCTTTTCAGAAGCTGGAGATCCAAAGGAGTAGAACATTGTACATTAGATTTTTTTTGTTGTTGAAGGGTTTTGCTGATTTTTTCCTCTTCCTCTTATTAAAAAAATCTGTTATAAAGCATTGCTGTCTGGGAGGGAGTAGGGGGATATTCTTGGCATCATTTCACATCTGGTGCAATAAATCTTTCAGATCCTCAGGGTTCAGAAAAACAATCTCTTTAATAAAAACATTCAACAACCCCCAGGTAAAAGGCAATCCACAAAACAGTAAAAAACAACCCAGGAAAGTAAAAGCCAGAGGCAAGAAATTAAAAACAATCAGCACTGGGATATCAGATCTTCTGCCCAAAATTCTAAAACTTTTTATACATTCTCCTCATCCAAAGACTCAGCTATGTTCCAAATCAATTCACCTGGGCAAAATTAAACTATGCCAGGTCTGTGGTTGATAGGATATAGGGATTAATTTAAGCTTCCCCTATGGGAAAGTGGGGAATGGAGAAAGGTGAAGTTAAAACAGAAGACATCAATAAAAATCTATTTTTTAAAAAATGTTTTTACAAAATTCAGTAATCCTTTAAATCAGAGGTTCTAATAGATTAAGATAGGCAAGATGAATGAAATCTCTTCAAAAGGTCATTCTATATAGGATCACTAGGGCTTCCTAGAACAGGTTCACCACCTCATGCCAATCTGCATCCTGGGTTAGTTATTATACACAACTTATAGAACTCAAAAGGCCATTTATAACTTTTCATTTGAGAACTCATAATTTTTTTTAATTTTATTATAGCTTTTTATTTACAAAACATATGCATGAGTAATTTTTCAACATTGACCCTTGCAAAACCTTCTGTTCCCAAATTTCCCCTCCTTCCCTTCATCCCCCCAGATGACAGGTAGTCCAATACATGTTAAATATGTTAAAATATATGTTAAATCCAATATATATATATATACATATTTATATAGTTATCTTGCTGCACAAGAAAAATCGATCCAAAAAGGAAAAAAAAACCCGAGAAAGAAAACAAAAATGCAAGCAAACAACAGAAAGAGTGAAAATGCTATGTTGTGGTCCACACTCAGGAGAACCCATAAGTTCTTAAACACCATTTGGAGTTCAGTGATAAAATTTTCACAGCAACTGAGTAGCCATTCCACAATACTTACTCTCAAATCCATGGGGGATGGACTGGTTAAGTAAATTAACTGGACTAAGTAAATAGTTGGGAAAGCCATTTTTGTGTAACTTGAATCAAAAAGCTGGTAGCATCTTTAAAGGCTTCTTGACTCATTCAATTTAGGAGAGAGCACCAACTTTCCTTGGTCATCAAGCAAACTTGTCCTGGTAGTGTTTCTTTCTCCTCTTGTTAGAAAATCATGAAATGGATTTGCAAATTGCAGCAATGAAGAAACTGCCTGGCATGAGCCAAAACCTTGGAGCAGACCTTAGGTATGGTAACATCTATTTGTAACCTGGTGGAGGGAAATAGTCTTCCCGGCTAAGAGCATCCTATATTCAGACTAAACAGAAAGACATAAACTGAAAAGTCATAATGCAAAGAGGTGTTACCAAGGAAATGATCCAAGACAGTACAAATCAAAAATAGGGAGAATTATTGAGTGAGGGAATAGACAAAAGTGCAGTCCATAGCTGAAAAGATCAGACAGCAAGGAAGCAGTAGAATAGTACTGTGCAATTGCAGATATTCTGCAATGTGAGCAAATTACTTCCAACAGCATTTGCACAATGGGATATTTGATATGTACAGAAAAAAATTTATGATGGAAGATGGAGCACACAGTACTTTCTTATAAGAAAGTCAGGAACCCTAAATCCCAGAATGAACTAATATTGTTGATGAATGCTAAAGGCAAAAACAAACACATTTATGATGGAGATAAAGGAAGTTCAAAGAAGGGATAGGACCATAGGATCATTGGGATGATCTTAACAGTGAAAATGAAAAGGGTGAATATTCAACTTTTATTTTACTCTCATTTTCTCATTGATTCTGTGATTCTTCCAAAAAGAGTACCCTTTGGATTGGGTAGAATGAGAGAGATTGAGAGACACAGAGAGACAGACACAGAAAGACAGACAAACAGACAGAAAGATAGACACAGACAGACAGACACAGAAACAATTAGAAAGACACAGAGAGAAGACAAGAAGAAGAAGACAAAAGAAGAAAGAGGAGGAGGAAAAGGAGGAAGAGGAAGAGAAGGAGGAGAAGATGATGGAGAGGGAGACAGAGAGACAGAGACAGAGATAGAGAGACTGAGACAGAAACAGAGAGAGAAGGAATGAAGAATAGCAGAGTCCAAAATGAAACAAACAGAGCCAAGAAACAGTAAGAATGAGCTTGGCCAAGGCTGGGAATTCTGCCATACAAGCAGATTGTTTCAGCTATCTGTTCCTGGGAAATGTGGGGATTTAATAGTACCTGTAGAGCAGGAAACATCTACAGAGAGTTACTTATTAAGGATTTTGTTTAAAGCTCCGGGGTAACATTTTCAGTGAGCAAAACTCTGTGGATCTAGAAATCCAGAATCTCCCCCGTTAAAGAAATAACAGAAGAGGATTCTATAGTATGGAACAGAGTGGATCAACTTTAAAACATGTTACCAGTTCTTGAGAAACTTGCAATTTAGCTAGGGGAAGTATGAGAAAGGAACATGAAATTTTTTTGAATGTCTATTTACCATCAATACAAAAGTGTATTAAGGTAAACAATGTATCATGCGTGGGTTAAGCTGTTGGATTCTAATAATAGCTAGAGGTAATGATAGCTCATGTTTAGGAAACTTGTGAATGCCCTGCCAATAGGGATTTTTTTCTCCATTCATTTTATTCATATTCCCAGCATCTAGTACAATGCCTGGAACATATTAAGAGTTTAATAAATGCCTGCTTATTGATGGGATGTTTTGTGTCTTGGAAAGTGCTGCTTTCAAAACAACCCAATGAGATCATTATTGTGTCATCATCCCCACTTAAAGAAATAAGAAAACTAAGCCTCAAAGAAATGTTTTTAAGTTTCAGAGCCTGATCTTATCCTTGGGACGTCTGTCAATGAAACCATAATTCTACTGTGCTACATTCAACAAATACACCAACTCATTCAGATGTATGAGAAGCTCAAATAATCAAGCTGTTACCCACAAATAAGGTCTGCATGGATGTTTTTGCCTATTTTTCTTTGTTTTAAAAGGCTCAACGAGAAGAGAGGAGCTATTGGGAAGTGAATGGGAGGTTATGTTACAGCAAAAGAAGATTTGAAGAAAAATGATCTGGATTCAAATTCCACCTTTGACACTTAACTTTCTGTGTGACTTTTGTCAAATCTTAGTTTCCTTGGCTTAAAAAGGAAAGAGTTCAGGTCAATTGGCTGCTGTAGTACCTTCCAATTCTAGAGCCACAATTCCTATGATGGATATTTTAAAAACACCTTTAAAATGTTTTAAAAGATGCATACATACATACATACAGACATATATATTTGTTGTTATTGTTGTTCAATAGGAAGGATGGTACATTTTTAAAAAAATGTTCCCTGACTGGAAGGCCAGCCTAAGCCTTGCCTCCGAGAGAGGAGCAGATCAGAATGTAACACAGATCCAAGCATCTCCATAGGGGCTATCTGGGGGCACAAACTTAGCATCTGTTCTTGTCAAAAGTAGTGTCTCCCAGTCCTAGACTTCTAAGTGCCTTAGATTCATTTTCAGGAATTAGAAAATGGCCATTATTAAGGTAGGAAAAAAGAGACCACCAATCTCTTTGTCAGTGACCTTTGTGGGACAGCAGTTTCAGGAATGACCTCCTTCTCTTGACTATTGAAGCTCTGATACCAACCCAGACTTCCCTGAGTATCCCACACACAGTATCATTGCGCAGAGTATAGATGAAGGGGTTGAGAAAAGGGGCCACCACACTGCTCAACACTGAGGGTATCTTGTTGATCTCCAGAGTTTCTTTTTGGGAGGGAATCACATAGATAAAGACTGTGATTCCACCAGCTATCACAACAACTGTCAAATGAGAAGCACAGGTGTTAAAGGCTTTCTTCCTTCCACTGGCTGATGGGATGCGTAAGATGGTCATAATGATGTAACTATAGGAGTATCCAATGAGAATTAAGGAGATGAGGATGACTGTGGATGACAGTAGAAAATCCATCAGCTCAATGGATGTTGTGTCTGTACAGGCCAAGGCCAATAGAGGCCCACTGTCACAGAAAAAGTGGTTAATGGTGTTGGAACCACAGAAGGGTAGCCTGGAGATGAGTATGGTGGGGAAAAGAACAGACAAGAAACCCCCCACCCATGAGAAAAGAACCAGCCCAATGCACACAGAAGGACTCATGATGGTGCTATACCTCAGTGGGTTACAGATGGCAGCGTAGCGGTCATAGGACATGGATGTCAACAGAAGGAACTCCACTGTCCCCAGGAAGAAGTAGAAATAGCACTGGGTGATACACCCAGCAAAGGAGATGGTCTTATTGCCAGTGGCCAAATTGGCAAGAACCCTTGGGGAAATGACCGAGGTGAAGAGAATGTCTAAGATGGAGAGATTACAGAGAAAGAAATACATGGGTGTGTAGAGGCGTGAGTAAGACACAACAATACAGATGATGAGGATGTTCCCTAAAAGTGTCATCAGGTACGTGGGCAAAAGGAGCACAAAGAACAGTAGTTCCACCTCTCTGCTGATGGGAAAACCGAGCAGAATGAACTCAGTCACTGTGGTGGTCTGATTCTTCAAGGGCAAGATCATCCTGGATCTCTTCTTCCTGGGGAAACAATAGGAAAGAATTCAATGAGATGGATCGGAATGGGTGAAATTCACAACTGGTCACTATGTAATTAGGAAAGAAAAGGAAACTTATGGGAAGAGATTAATATTTTGGTCATCTCAGCTCCAGGACATAACAACTTAAGAAATTATACTACAATTTTTTAGTGTTTAAACTAGAGTTATGATCATGGTATAAGACCAGGCAGGAAAAAAAATGTTGAAAAATAGAAGCTTTAGATCTTCTTTACTAACTTTTGACAAATATCCTCCAACAACTATTTTTTAAAATCTTCTGGTATCTTCTACTTTGTAATTAGGAAATCTGAATATGATAGAGGAATCCTGCTGCAATGGAAAGAACACTGGTCTTAGATGACCTAGGCTTAAGTTCCATGTCTGCCACTAATTAGTTGTATAATCTTGTATAAGTCTCGTTGGGACTCATTTGCTTCAAAAAGATGGGATATAACTAGTTCTAAAATTCAATATTCACCTCTGAAATTCTTTATTTCTATGAAATTACAAGATAAGGTTAAACAATGAACTTGCCTAATTATCATTTTAAGTCTGAAAACTGAATACTGAAAACTTAATGGAAAACAGATCATTTCCTTGACCTTAGGTAACTTCCTCATATTTTGCAGGAACATTTGAATCTTTGTCTTTTTTTCAGGTTTATTATGCATAAACCTAAACCTGATAGATAAAATGTAGAAAAATTGCTTAAACTAAACTTCTTAAGCAAGCTAAATACTTCCTCTCTTTTTCTTGAAATGGCTTTATTACCAGTATCTACTCTTCCTATTGTATGGGCTATATATATTAAAGAGGCAGTTGTTTAATGATTTATGGTCTTTTATTCTCTCCACCAAATTAGAGAACCTGTATTAGGAGTTGATTTTATCAAATAGCACTTTCTGTACCCAAACCATTGGTCTTCCTGACTCACTGCCTGGGATTCAATAGCATGAAAAGTGAGATACTTGCCAGAATTAGGATTGATGAGGTTCAGCTCAGAGCAGACAGTTGTGGGAACCCCGTTCTGGTAGGTGCAGATCCTTCATAAATGTACAAACCTGAAAAGTTAGACAGGCAAAAGAAGTTTTTATTGGCACTGGGAAGTCAGCTTTTGCTTGATGACTTCCTTAGGGACAAGATCCTAACAGAGAAGTAAAGGTCTAGTAGAGAAATCCTCTAGCAGAGAAAGAAAAAGTTTCTAGCAGAGAAATGGTGACAGAGAGGTAAAGAGGAGTAAGGAGTAAGGTCCTTTGCCACAAACTTCTTGTCTGTATTCATTGAGGTTTATTCGCAAAGCCTGCTACCTGCCAAGGGGATCCCATTGCTGTTAGGGGATCTCTTACTCTCAATAGTTGCATCTCATCATTATTACTTTGAACCACATCTCCTCAAAAAACAGTGATTTACACATTTATAGGGATAATGCTTGAGAAACATAAACTGTCTCTTCCCAGATCTATTCCCACCACTGGATTCATTCTGTGGAACTTTATTGTTTGGCTCTTGCTGTGAATTCTTTTAAAATGTGTGCACATTTCTTCTAAGAAGATGATGTCTTTTTATCTTTAGACTATATGATGGAGACAGAAAGTAGTAAGCCAACATTATAAATTATTGGGAATACTCAATTTCCTAGTCTCTTTTTTAATTCTTCTAGTATAAAATCCCAAAATCTAAATCTAAATCTTAAGGTTTTGGAACTGAATATAACACTGTTGTTGTCATTTACCCTGAATTTAGAGTCTGAAGACATAGCTACAAATTCTGTTTCTGCTACTTACTCCTAAAAAAAAAAAAAAAAAAAAAAAAAAAAAAAAAAAAAAAAAAACTTTGGAGGATTCATTTGAATTCTTTGAGCTGTAAAATGAAAAATTTGGTCTGGATCAGCAATTCTCAGAGTGTGGTCCAAAGATTCCTGTGGGTTCTCAGGATAAAAACTGTTTGCAAAATAATCTGTTGTTTGACTATTAAAATCCTCCTCCTTTCGAACTACCTATCTGTGAGGCTGAATTTTCTTCATATAATTCAAATAAAATAGCAAAAGATTGAATGCAAAAGCAATTATGAGAATTTTATTCTATTGCACCATATATTTTTTAAAATTCACAAAAAATTGTAAAAAAATGGCATTCTTACTATTTTTGTTTTTGAAAATATTGGGGGTTTGTGAAATATTCATTTTAACATGTCATGACATGTTATTGTTGCTATTTTAAAATGAATTAATAAACATTAAAAAAATCTGTCAGTTTTAATGTCTAATATGATATTGAAAGAAATAATCCATTTAAACAAAAGTGCTTTGGAATCCTCAAGAATTTTCAAGAATATAAGAGGCCTTGAGATCAAAGAATTTGAGAACTACTAAACTAGATAATTTTAAAGATTGTATCCAATCTTAAAACCTATAATCATATGATTCAAAAGAGAAAAAGGAAGTTACCTAACAGTCATGAAGTTCACATCATGGTGCCTGGCATATAGGGATAGGGAAGAGAACTAGACCTAAGATTTCACTACTGTAGAGGATTTCTGAAGGAGGAAACTCTTTCTACTAATGCAGACTGATACCTCCTCAGCAATTTAAGGCAAAAGAGAGTTGCCAAGAGTGCAGAGTGATTAAATGACTTGCTTGAGGTCATTTAGCCAATATTTGTTTAGAGGGCGTGAACCCAGGCTTTCTTTGCTCGGAAGTCAGCTCTTTAAGTCATGGTGATGGGACAACCTCTTTCTCATCAGGAAGAAGCCCAAATGACTATTATTAGATCTAATCAATTCCCAGACTGTCTTGTTTATATAATGATTGTTAGGATCGCTTAAGCTCCTTTGTCTATATATCCTTCAGCCTTTAAACAACCTTTGAAATATTGATTAGCATATCTTTAGACAGGTCTGGGACCTAATCTGCCAAGTACATTCCATCTGACTCTTTGGTATACTCTCTAAGTTCTCTTCTGGAAAAAACCCCAAAGCTGTATTTCCCCTATAAATAAATAATCTATAAAAAAGACTTGAAACCTAGACTCTGATTTGAAGGTTGATGCAGTTCTGACTGGACTATCCAAGCTCATAATAGGCACATCATGAATGCTTTAAACTTGTGGTTGATTGACTGGGGCATCTAGGTGATAGAATACCCTATTGCAGTCAGGAAAACTATTCCTTAGTTCAAATTCAGTCTCAGCTACTTACTAGCTGTGTAACCCTGGGGAAGTCATTTAATCATGTTTGCCTCACTCTCCTTATCTATAAAATGATCTGGAGAAGGAAATTGGATATGACTGAAATGGCTCAACACCACCCTTCTACTTCCCCCTTACCTCTTCTTCTAACCATAGCATCCCATTCAAGAGACTGTTTCAGAGTCCAACAAGCCATAACACCACGCATACTCCTAAAATGTAGTAAAGGAATTCCATTCACACTTTCCATTTATATCAATAAGCATAAACTGTCTTTCCCACTAAATCGTAGGAAGCCTTTCTTTTCCTTTACTATGATTAAGCTTGTTCCCTACCAGCAGCATTCTATCCTGGACTCAATGTGATTACAAACAAATTTATCTGAGACTTTATATCCTATTATTGAGAAACTTCCTTGTGACCCAGGTTAATAAGTGCCCTATGAGTCACGGGATTGAAAGCTCTCCACCTATTTCTTACATTCTCCTCTAGAAAAAACAAATTTGAAGCAGCAAAATACTTATATTATCCTGAGAAAGGAAATGTCACCACCTGGGTTAATGTACCTCTTGGAGCAATTGGCTAGAGCTGCTACTACTTTCTCTGTGCTTTGAGATCTCAGAGTTCTGGGGTATCCAGTGCTTCAGGAAGCTTCTATACTGAAACTTCCCCTGCTCAGACTTGTTGGGTTTTAGTCTTAGACACATTCAGGCTTAAGAAGACAATCAAAGACAAGTCACAAAGCAGCTATGGGCTTGAATTGGCTTATGGGAAATGGCAGTATCATCATCAGGGTACTCTAGACATGTAGACTACTGTAATTCAGTCAAGGCACCTCTAGGACCCAATCAGTATGGATTTCTCAAAGGGCACAATTTACAAACATGTCCCTGAGCACAAAATCTTACTTCAATGCTCTGAGGATTACTCAGGTTCCATAAATAGATTCCAGGTGATTCATAAATTTGGATGATGAAATGAAATTTATATTTTTATTTTTACTAACCTCCAATTAAAATTAGTATTTCCTTCAATCACAAATGTAAATAATAAACATTATTCTGAGAAGGGGTCTATAAAGATTTTTCAGACCACCAAAGTGGTCCATGACGCACAGAAAAGGTAAAGAACTCTTGAAATAATCAGTCATTTTATTATTATTTTTTTAAAATCTGTCATTTTATTTCCATCTTTTCCTTTCTCATTGAATGTCTAAGTTACAGATAAAATCTCCTAACTTGTCTTCCTACCTTTAGGTTCTTCCTTCTTCAGTCTATCTTATACTTCCTTTACAAGACTAATCTTCTTAAAATCTCACTTTAAATATATACTGTAAAATCTGACTAGCTCCTTGGAGGCCTCAGAATCAGCCAGAGTCAGGATAAGCAAAAGTCCTTAGTCTTTAGGGGGAGAAGTGAAAAAGATGGACAAAACTGCCAGGAGTTTTGCCAATGATCCTTTCTTGATTCTAGAGTCCAGAATCTCCACGAATCTCTACACTTTTCTCTTCCTCGTCCTGAGACCAAGTGAAGTTCTCTTGCCTCTCTCACTCCATCCCCTAATCCTTACCTACAATTCTCTTAACTCCAAATATTTATCTATGATCAACTCTGAGAAAAGAAATTCCAAACATGCTAATAGAGTTATTGTCCAATAGGTAATTAGCCTTAAGTGCCGGGCTGTCTGATCAAGCACACCATTTAAGTGTTTCAGCCCTTTACAATATACATATCTTTATATGTATCTGTATGTATACCCCTGTTAAAACAAAACAAAACCTGTAAGAACTAGTCATTATTAGTAGAACAAAATCCAGATTTATTAGTCTATGATTCACTGCTCTCTACAACTTTGATCTAGCCTTGTTTTCTTTGTCACAAAGGTCTTAAAAGTCAAAAGAATTTTGGAGATCCTTTAGTCTATCCCCCTCATTTTACAGATCAAATAGCTGAGGCCAAGGGCTCAAGTGACTTACCAAAATTCTATGGGTAATGTCAGAGTCAGAATTTTCAGGATGTCATAGGATCTTGATTTAGACCTAGACATTCATCTAGTTCAACCACCTCATTTTACAGATGAGGAAATAGATCTAAGATAAAGCCAGTAACAAGGCCATCCAAGGAGTAAGTAGCAGAGGTCCTCTAAATCCAAAATTAGGGATCTTTTCACTATGCTATGTTATTTCTTAACTCTCCATTCCAGTCAAATTAGTCTGTTTATTGTCTTTCTAATCTTCCTTGTGCCTTTATGCTGCCATATTTTTGCTCACTCCCATTCCTTCCCTGGAAACTCTTCATTCATTGCATGCCCCATGGCCACAGCCCAGTAAAAGTGCCTTGACAGATACCAATGAACTAAACCTATAAATGATGGGCCTAAACCCATGGGAGAGTAGGGGGATGTCTGTCCCAAGCATATTCCCCAACAGAATGGGCAGACGAAGACAATTTGTTCCAACAGCCATGAAGATGGCCAAAGCAAGTGCTGTGGAACACTTAGACTTTCATTAGACATCAAAGATGCCATGGTAATCCACTGCATCCCAGATCAAGAGCCAACTTTGATGATTGTCCTGCCATTGAACTTCATTACTCTGGAAGAGAGAGTAAGGCTGACAACTTTGTACAATTCTGCCTCACTTAAATCCAATTTACAGTCAAAACATCACCCATGATGTAATTGGTTCCTCTTCAAAAATGAAGGTCAAACCACAAATCCTTTCTTGCTGAAAAAAAAATCTTAGCCTAGTTCAGACCTTATCTCCTCAATGAGACCCTTTCTGATTGGCCAATTCCCTGCCCTGAACCTCAGTTTTATCATATGTAAAATGAAGGGATGAACTAGATAATCTCTAAGATCAGAAAAAAAAAAAAAAGGTGGAAGCAGGGGAGATGAAGCATTGCAGAGTATGGAGATCAGTGAGGGAGAGATGATCTATTAGAAAGCAGACAAAAGACTTCCCTGACCTATGTCTGCTACCTTGGAACTGCATTAGACAGATGAGTCAACTGTGAGTTGGTGGCTGATTGTACCAGTAGTTCTGCCAATATTTAGGGAAGCCACACAATTAGAAGAATGCTGGTGTACATTGAATCAGGCAAGTCTATGAATAGAATATGTGATAGTGATCAAAACATTAGACTAAGTTTCAAATTCCACCTCTGACACTTAAACTCTATGACTATGGGAAAGTCACACTGTCTCTGAGCTTGAAGTTCCTCTTCTGTAAAATGGAGATAGTATCTGCCTCACAGGGTTGTTGGGAAGTTCAAATAAAATAGTGTATATAAAGCACTGTGAAAGTCTTATAATAGCCCTATGTAATGTCAGTTATTATTATCACAAAATAAGCTATGTACATGTGGGCAGAAAGATTAATTGAAGCTTGGGAAAATGATACTGACAAATATTTAAGGTATCTGAATCTCTTTCCCCTTATTATGACCAAAGCAGAGAATTCAGGAGTTTCTCTATTGGACCAGGGTTGAGTACCATGCTGCTCCAAAGGGTATCATGATATGCACCAATATTGTAGGAGCCAGTAGTGATAAAGATGCATATAAAATCCAATCTAGAGCCATGGAACTAGATGTAGATATCCAACAGGAAGAGCCATTCCCCAGTGGATAAGTAGTCAAAAGATCAAACAGTTTCCAAAAGGAGAATAACAAACTATAAATGGCCACATGAAAATATATGTTCTAACTCATTTTTTACAAGACATGCCAAGTAAAATAACACAGGTTTTATATCTCACCATGAAAGTCAGAAAAATGGGAATAGTTAATTTTGGAGGGGGTATAAAAAGATAGACACAATGATGTACACACTGGTAGTGAAACTGTGAAGTAGTACAGTCTAGATTTGTTTGCAATATGAAAAAAGTGATTCTGCTGTCTATATCCCTTACTGTGTGGTACATAATATAAGGAAGTAAAATACAGAAACAAAGGTCCATTACACGCCAAAATATTCATAACAGCACTCTTTGTGGTAACAAATAACTGGAAACAATGTGGTGACCTTTGGGAAATAATTGAGACACTATGGCAAATTAATGTAATATAACTGTGTGGTAGGAAATGATCTGTGAACAGTTAAGAGAATTTTTATGAAGGGATTCAGAATGAAATAAGTAGAACTAAGAGAATAATGTATAGAATGACTATAACAATGAAGATGAAAAAAATCACTAAGAAGGAAGTTAAATTCTGAATAATGAGAGAAAAATCCCCCAATGATGGGCTAGAGAAGAAATAATAAAGAATAACTCCTACTTCATAGGAGGAAGTTAGAGAATTAGTAGGACAGAATATCGTATACACTGTCAAACACTGTGTCTATTAAATGTTTTTACTTAATTGTTTTTCTTTGTCTGAAGAGACTAAGGCAGGAAATAACTATGAGATCAAGATAAAAGGCATCAAAATAGTATTTTTAAAATGAAAAATAAATTTAGACCAGGTAAATTTACTTACTAAAATAATGATGCCCAGAGGTAGCCATCAGCCATATTAGAAGGAAATCTCTCCTGGCTCTGATATTCTATAGTTCTGATTCTATTCTAACCCACACCAGTCTGTCTGTCTGTCTGTCTGTCTGCCTCTCTCTCTCTCTCTCTCTCTCTCTCTCTCTCTCTCTCTCTTTCTTTTTTTAATTATTTAGACTTACATTCAAGATCATACAACTTAGTGAGTGTTTAGTTGTGAACTAAGTATCTTTGTTTTATTGTTTCAACTTGGGATTCTTGAGGTTCAGATTTTGTCTTATAGTTCTTTCATAATTCCATTGTACCTAGTAAAGTGCTGGGCCTATTATAAATAGATGCTTAGTATTTGCAAAGACTTTTAGTTCTACCTGGAAACACAATTACTTAAAAACAATTGACAAAACTGTGCCTGTATGGTAATATTCTGGGTGGGACCTACATGATTTGAAGGTCCAACGCAGAAAGTCAGCATACTTTCACTTAAAAAAAATGAATGAAGCAGTTAGATGGTACCATAGATAGAGTACTGTACTTCAAATTAGGAAGACGCAAGTTCAAATCATTTCTTAGATACTTACTAGTTGTATGATTCTAGTCATTTCACTTCTGTAAATCTAAGTTTCCTCATCTGTAAAATGGAGATAATAATATCACACTTACTTTCAGGATAGCTATCAAATTAGATAATATATGACATAATATATGGTATCATAATATATTCATCAAAGACTAATATTATGAAGGTAATAGGAATTGCCATATTTAGGCCAGAAAACCTGGAAAGGTTTTTTTATAGGTGTTGGCCAAGGAAGCATGTAGTATAAAGAAGCATGTGGCTTATATAGTTATCTTTATAGTTCAACAGAAATTTCTTCAACCAAATGACAAAATCAAGACATTCACAAATTCAGGTTATGAATCATTGCCTTCAATTGGAGTAGTTTTTTTCCTTTATTGTGTAATATAAAGCAACTGGTCACTTCCTAGTAGATATTAGGGCTTCTTCCAGATTTAATCAAGGTTACTGTTTTGAGGTACAATTGGCTCCTAATGAGGCCACTGGCTGTAAGATATTTTTTAAAAAGCCGTAAACTTCAGATGAGAAAAGTAAAGAAAAGCATAATCAATAGAATTCAAACAGAAAGCTCATTTACTCCAGAAAATAGGAATTTATTAAAATGGTCACATTTGGCAAAACTAGCTTTTTTTTCTTGCTCTTTATTCCCCAAAATGTTTTTATATCTCATACCATAAATTTCCATAAAATATCCATTGATCAGTATGCTTCTGGGCAAGCATATGCTTCTCTGGTCAAACTGTGCCATTCTTTTGCTATTTTACTTAAGTAATGGTAGTAAAGAGATAGGATGGGCTCTTAGAAAAGTGAGACTCTCTTTTTTTCACCCATTTCTACAACTAATATCGCAAGAAATCTGGGCTAAACTGGGCTAAACCAGCTACTCCTGCTATACTTAGTCCATGGCTATTACAGTACAGTCTGAGTTGGGACACAAGGTTGCCAAGCCATATTCCTCCATAATCAAGTTTGATAAACTTTATCAAAAGCAGAATCCTAGTCACATCTAATCATAGAGAAAAGTTTCAGTTCCAGAACTAGAGTAAGAGCCAGGGGGTATGTGTGAAATGCCTGGGGCCTTGTTATCACAGTGCTAAAAGGACTCCCAGGAGACTCCTCTCTTTCAACTGAAAAGGATATGGATCACTAAGTAACAAGTATGGTCTGGTCTCCCCTTCTCAATGGGAGGCTTACTACATCTTCCTAGAACCTTGAGGATTTGTCTTTTATCTAATGCTATCAGTTAAGGTCCCCACCAATTATATTCCCCCTATTGTAGTCAGAAAATAACTAGCATCTCAGTGACAATTACTTAACATCACATAGCTTTTACAAAGGGTAGTAAAAGTACCAACATTTCTCCCTGGCATCCTATAGATTCATTCTGTCTTATACTATCTTGGTCTCTTGGGAAAGTGGGTTCAAATTTAGTGTAGTTTTTTAAATAGAATTAGTCCCACCAGTTTTAGGTCTAAATTGGACATCATTATAAGTTGAATCCTTGTCTGAGTTACCACTGGACTGGTTTCTGCCATAGGTCACTCCTATAGATCACTCTTTGTGCCCCATAACATTGATGTTGGGCTGGCTGGAAAACCTGACCTGACAGTCAGACTCCCGGATTTAAAGACTCTCAGAATCCCAGGATTTTATTCTCTAGACCTTCCAAATTCACAAGGTTGAAAACTTCAGATTAATCTCCTTCACCAAAAACAAAAGGAAAAATGGTAAAGTGGTATAATAGATAGAGCACTGGACTGAGAATTTTGAGTTCAAATCTAGTTTCAAGCACTCATTAATTATACGAACATGGGCTTATTTTAATTTATGTCTGCACCTGTTTCCCCACTTATAAAATGAGAATAATAATAGCACCTGTCTTCCAAGATTGTTGAGCTTTGCAAACCTGAAAGTGCTAGGTACATTGCAATTGTTCTTGTTTTACTTTAATTCAGTAGTGTTTTAGCTCTGGAAACTAGAGCATGGCTGAAGATTAAGAAAAGACAAAAGGGACAGTTTCAGAGAAACGTGAGAAGACTTGTATCATCTTTATGTAGATCATTGTTAGAACTATTTATCCAATTCGAACCTCTCTCCTGCTCTCCTGTCTCACATTCCTAACTACATACTGAACATCTTAAACTGAATGATTGATTGGTACTGATCACAAAATCAGCATGTCCAAATCTGAACTTGTTATCTCTTCCACATCATCCCCAAACCATTCCCTCTTCCAAACTTCCCGATTTCATCAAGAATACTCCCAGTCACTCTGGCTCCCATTCTTGGGGTCATCTTACACTTCTCCTTCTAACTCATCCCACATACTCAATCTGCTTCCAAGTCCTGACAATTCTGTCTTCATAAAATCTCTCATATCATAATCCCTCATTATTTCATACTGGACTTTTGTAATAGACTTTTGTTTGTCATCTAAACTCATCTCTCTCCACTCAACTCCATTTGATATTTGGCTGCCAAAGTAATCTTCTTAAGGTATATTCTTAAGGAACAAAAGTATTAGGGGCAGGCCTGAAACTTGCATACTGTTAATTCAGGTTTGATGTGGATATGATAGGTCACTCACAAGTCATTGACAGTTAATCAAAGAAGACTTGCTTTGCCCTAACATAACAAATGGGGCAGCTAGATAACACCAGGAATAGAATACTGGGTCTAAAGTCAGTACAAGTTATCTCTCTGAGTTCAGATCTGGACTTGGACATTTACTAGCTGTATGGTCTTAAGCAAATCACTTAATCCTGTTTGCCTCAGTATATTTTTTCATCTGTGAAATGAGTTAGAGAAGGAAATGGCAAACCACCTCAGTATCTCTGCCTAGAAAATCTCAGATGGGATCACAAAGAATCAAACACAATTGAAATAACTGAACTTTTGTTCATAGCAAGTACATGTAGCAATGATACAATGGCCCTTAGTTTCTGTTGATATAGCTCTTCCCATCTCCATATAGAATCATGTTTGTTCAGCAGGGTAGGGTATGGTGACTTTTTAATTTATTTTTTATTAATTGAAGCTTTTTATTTTCAAAACATAGATAACTTTCAATATTCATCTTGCAAAATCTTGTGTTCTAAATTTTTTTCCCACCCATTCCCAACTTCCTCCCCTACATGGCAAATAATCCAATATATGTTAAACATGTGCACTTCTTCTATATATAATTCCACACTTATCATGCTGCAAAAGAAAAAATCAGACCAAAAAGGGAAAAAAATGAGAAAGAAAAAAAAGCAAGCAAACAATAACAAAAAAGTGAAATACTATGTTGTGATTCATACTCAGTTCCCACAGTCCTCTCTCTGGTTGCAGATGGCTCCCTACATCACAAGACCATTGGAAATGGTCTGAATCATATGGCGAGTCTTATGGTCCTCAGATGTCTACCAAATTGGCTGAGCCCCAGTTCTGTTCCACACAAGTGGGACTCTTTATGCCCTTATGTGAGCAGGAAGCTATGTCAAGGGAGATAGCAATCAACTGGATCCTGGGGATATCTTTGTTGCCTTTTAGGGAAAAGTAATTCTTATCGTGGAAAACTAGGTAGAGAGACACCTGAGCCTATCACAGCAGGTCTTTCCATGTCATTCTCCTGTTCAATAAATTCCAGTGGTGTTCTATTACCTCCAGAATCAAATTTAAAATTCTATTTCACTTTTAAAGCTTTTCATAACCTAATCTTTTTCTACTTAAGTCTTCTTATAAAAGCAATATGCTACATTTATTATATACTTATAAATGCACGCTGTAAAAAGTAGAGATATGTGATTTCATATATAATCTTTTATTATATTCTAATTTGTATATGAAAATATACTTTCTTGAATGGTTATTAAATTCAAATTTTAAAAATTCAAACAAAATATAATAAAATTATAACATGCTTAAAGGTATTATTAACAATTAAATATATGTGACTGGTGATATAGCAACTAAATTAATAAAGGAAAGATGGACAACAGACATTTATTAAGAATTTTCTATTATGGGGGTGAACATTGTCTGAACCTTGATCTCATCAATTTTGGCTCTAAGAGGAAATAATTATTCAGTTGGGCATGGAAATTTATCTAACCCTATAAAAAGTAGGAGGAGAAAGATGAAACAAAAAGAGAGGGGCAGGATAGAAGGAAGGACAGAAATACTAGGGGAAAAAGTAAGAGAAAGGGGGTAAGGAGTGATAGAAAATAAAGTAGTGGGGTGGAGTGAATAGAGGTGATAGGAGATAAGGTAATGGCTGGGGTGGGTAAAAACACTGCAAAGAACAGGGTGAAAGATATATACAGGGGAGAAAATGGATGGAGGGAAATACAGCCGGGTAATCATGAGTGTGAATGTGAATAGGATGAACTCTCCCATAAAATGGAAACAAATAGCAGAGTGGATTAAAAAAAAAAAAGTCCTACAATATGTTGTTTACAAGAACCACATTTGACACAGAGACATATACAGAGTAAAGATAAAAGGCTAAAACAGAATTTGTTATGCTTCAGCTGAAGTAAAAAAAAAAAAAAAAAGCAGGAGTAGCAATTCTAATCTCAAATAAAGTAAAAGTAAAAAGAGATATTATTAAGAGATAAGGAAGGAAAGTACATCTTGATAAAGGGTACCATAAATAATGAAGTAATAAGGATACTAAGCATGTATGTGCCAAGTGTTAGAGTGGGCAAATTCTTAGAGAAGATTTTAAAGCATTTACAGGAAGAAATAGACAAAAAAATTATTCTAGGATCTCAACTTTTCCCTCTCAGAGTCAGACAAATCTAACCACAAAATAAACAAGAAAAAAAGTAGGATCCTAGAAAACTTAAATATGGAGAAAATTGAATAGGTACAGCACATGGCACCTACACAAAAATTGACCTTGCCATTGCCATTACTGATCTGTATCCCAAAGAAATCATAAAGGAGGAAAAAGAATCACATGTGCAAAAATGTTTTTAGCAGCTCTTTTTGTGGTGGCAAAAAATTTGAAAATTGTGTAGATGCCCATCAATTGGGAAATGAATGGCTGAACAAGTTGTGATATATAAAGGTAATGGAATATTATTGTTCTATAAAAAATGATGAATAAGCTTATTTTAGAAAGGCCTGGAAAGATTGACATGAACTGATGCTGAGTGAAACAAGCAGAACCAGAAATACTTTGAACATGACAGCAAGAATGTGCGATGATCAACCATGAAAGATTTGGTTCTTTTCAATGGTTCAGTCAGTAATTCAAAGCAATCCCAACAGACTTTGGACAAAGAATGCCATCTGTATCCATAAAAAGAACTAAGACTGAATGTACATCAACACATTCTGTATTCACTTCTTTTTTTCTTTTTTTTTTTTAAATCTCTGCCATAGCTTTTTCTTTTTGCTCTGATTTTTCCCTCCCAACAAAACAATGTGTATTAAAAATAAATTAATTAACTAGAAAAAAATAATTTTCTATGTATCGGGGACTGTGCTACATAAACACAAGCAAAAGAAAAACAATCCTTGACCTCAGAAAGTTTATATTCCAGTAGAAGATGATAATACAGAAAAAAAAAATAGCTGAAAAACAAGGAAGTAAGGAGGAAGGTAACCGAATGAGAGAAAGAAGAGAAATGATGGAAGGATGTTCCTGGGGGAGGCTGCAGCTGAGCTGTAATAGAAAAGTCCAGAATGTCAGAAGCAGAGTAAAAAAGGGAATGAAGATTGATCCATCTGATCCCAGAGGTAAACTGAGCTACAGAAAAGATTAGATGATTAACTGGTAAGAGGAGATTCCATTACCTCAGTAATGGAGTAGTATACATTTTTAACAAAATAAACAAGAAGAGTTATGGATTTCAAGATATCATGAAGGAAACTGAATTTGATAGCCAGAGGAGGAAAAATGACTGAAAAAAGTAGAGAACTTACATTTATTAGATGGAATATTCACAAAAATAAAAATATTCTAAAGTATAAAGATAAATTATTTCTAAGATGTAGATAACTTCAGAATTCTAAGCACATTTATGGAATATAATACAAGAATGGTAATCAGCAAGGAAAACAGATCAAAAGACAATAAGTCTATAGGAAAAGAGCAGTAAAATTGGAATAAGAATCTGGATAAAATTCTGTTTTGCATTTTACTGTTCCTAGGACCACCACTTCCTATAAAATTTTGAACTTGAACTAGATGACCTCCAATATCTCTTCTATCCATGAATAAGTGATTCTAAAAAAACACTCTAAAAGTCATTTCTCTCTAATTTGAAAAGCAAATTACAGAAATAGTAACAGATTGTAGTAAATAAAACTATACAACAAAGTACTACTTTTCAAATGCAGTCAAAATAATACTCAGGAATAAATCTCAGAAAACTTATACAAGTTTTTCTCTTATACAAGAGAAAAAATTATATTTTTAGCGAAAAATTTAGAAAACTGATAACTATATCAGAAACAAGAAGAAAATCATTACAATTAAAGAGAAATTAATAGATTCAAGAGAAAGAACAAGTGAATTGATAAAACAAAAAAAAGTATTTTTAAATACAATAAATTTTATTTTTAAAATGAGCAAATTTAATAAAAAAGAGGCGAGAGAAAAATCAAATGACTAAAATCCAAAGTGGAAAGAATGAAAATAAATGTAAAATATTTTAATGAGAACAAACTGTCCAAGACTATTTTTAGATAAATTGTTTTAACAATAGAGGGCCAACATTCTAAATAATTATTTCTTCTAGACAAATATGATTCTTCCGCCAAGCTGGGCAAAAAGAAAACAATAAAGGAACTATAGCTATTAGAATTAATAAGCAAGAATAGAAAAAATAAACATAATATTAGCCAATATATTCTGCATGTCTAAAAATAATCCGTATTAGCTTCTTACTTTAATAGTTTAATAGCTCAGTAATTCTGTAATCTCACTGATGTGAAGATTCCCTCCAAGGGTATAGAACATAATGTACATACCTTCTCATTCTAAGTGATTCTTGTCTATGGACTCCCAAAAATCTTCCTTATGGTGTCTATTCAATATTCTAAGTATCTTCCTGTAGATTTCTTGATATTACATGAATAGTGATAAAGAGCAAAAACTGCCTTTGGTTATTCCTTCCTCTAATTACATGACTAACCTGGCTGAGCATTCTCATGACCTGAGGATTCATTCTACCTTTTTCTTAGAACCTCTTTCCGATAGTGGAAAGGAAGTTATAAGAAAATGCTGAAGCCAATATCTAGAGAGACTGTTAATTTTTAGTGTGATTATTTTTGTTTGTTATTTTATCTTTTCAATTTTTGTCTGACTGTTTGGGACCTCATTTGGAGTTTTTGTAGCAAAGATACTGAGGTGATTTGCCATTTCCTTTTCCAGCTCATTTTACAGAAGAGGTAACTGAGGCAAACAAAGTTAAGTGACTAGCCCAAGATTCCCAGGTAGTATCTGGGGTCATTTTTGAACTCAAGTCTTCCTGACTCTCGGGCTGGCACTCTATCCACTGTGCCATTTGTGGTGCTTCTGAGCATTTAAATCTCAGAAATTACCAAAAGTTATAAATCAGCACTTCATTAATTATTTTGTTAATTGTCTAAACTTCAATGATGGAGAAAACAATAATAAAGCAGACCTAAAGTCGTGTCCTACTTTTGATTCTCCCCTACCCCACAGAAAACCAGTTGTTAAATTTACCAGCATACCTTTGGATGGATATGAGTGAGACCAGATTGCCTTTAACAAGCCATAAGGCATGTTTTTTTTTTTTTTTTTATGTTAACAGATTCCTGGGGAAATTCTCTTTTTGAGAATTTTTTAAAATATTTAAAAAAATATATTCTATAACTAAGAGACTTAGGAAAACTCTTATTTTAATGCAGATTAAGGGAGATTTGGAATACCAAATTCCCTTGCAAGGAAAAAGTAAGCTCACAACAGTAAAATAAGGGGCAGCTAGATGGCGCAGTGGATAGAGCACCAGCCCTGGATTCAGGAGGACCTAAGTTCAAATTTGGTCTCAGACACTTTGACACTTCCAGCTGTGTGACCCTGGGCAAGTCACTTAATCCTAATTGCCTCAGCATAAAAAAAAAAAAAAAAAAAGGAAAAACCAAAAAGAAATTAAAAAAAAAAAACAGTAAAATAAGCCAATTTATTTAGGAAAGATCCTTGTAATATGAAGAGTAATTATGGGAAATGATGGAGGTAGGAGAGATCCTCTGGACCCTCAAATGGAATTGGGAGCACTGAGGGAGCCTGGGAGGGACAGGATTACTCTCTCCCAAAACAGTAAAGTCTGGTTAGTTTCTGTAGAGTTCTTACCTAGATCTAACAAGACCAGGAACTGTGGGAAAGGAGTTTGAAGCCTAGATGGGGGACTGGTATTGATTACTTGGGTTAAGAGAAAAAAGGGAAAGGATTTACTCTGACAGAGACTCAGAGCTTTTTAAACTTCCCTGGGTCTTCTTCATTTAGTGTTTTAGAGAGGCTCCTAGATGTCTTATTCCTTTCCAGTTTGGTCAGGAACTCTCCTAATTCACTTTATTTACATAAGAGGAAGAATACAAAGAAATACAGAAATAATAAGCTTTAACAAAATCATTAAAAAAAGAAACAAAAAAAGTATTCATTATCAAACTATGAAGCACTTAACTTCTAAGCTGTCCTATCTCACTATAGTTCTCTAAGCTTAGCAATGTTCATTTTTGCTGTTTGTTTTGTTGTTTAGTTATTTTTCAGTACTGTCCCATTCTTCCTGACCCCATTTGGAGTTTTCTTGGCAAAGATATAGTAATAATTTGCCAGTTCTTTCTCCAGCTCATTTTACAAATGATGAAATTGAGGCAAACAGGGTTAAGTGACTTGCCCAGGATCACACAATCAGTAAGTGTCTGAGGCCAGATTTGAACTCAGGAAAAGGAATCTTCCTAAGTTCAGATCCAGCACTGTACCATCTACCTGCATTAAATACATACTATGTACCAGGTACTATTCCAGGAACTGGCACACACACACACACACACACACACACACAATGAAACTGTCCCTGCCCTTGGGTAACTTAGGGAAAACAACATGCACATTAACAACAAAAAAATACAAAAAACAAAAGTATATGCAAAATAATTGATGTATGAGAGGTATTATAATAGGTTTCTTACAAACAAGCTGTGCTGATAATGATATAATAAGCTGATAAGGTCCAGAGGAAGGGTTTTTTCTTTCTTTCTTTCTTTCTTTTTTTTTTTTTTTTTTTGGGCAGAAGCAATTGGTTTTAAGTGACTTGCCCAGGGTCCCACAGCTAAGAAGTATTAAGTGTTTGCAGTTGGATTTGAACTCAGGTCCTCCTGTCTTCAGGGCCAGCACTCTATCCACTGCGCCATCTAGCTGCTCCCAGAAGAGGGGTTTTTTAAAAAAAATTAAATAAAAGACATAATCCCTACCCTCAAGGTGTCTGTCATCCAGTTAGGAGCTAAGTGTTCTAACACTCTTTGTCCAAAATTTGAGGGTATAAACTCTCACTGACTGTCTCTGTAAGTAGATATTAGATTTGTTGTTTAAAA